>NW_026715853.1:0-18792 GCF_029784015.1 Lycium ferocissimum | reverse complement strand
GTATATGTGGGTTGTGTGCCTCCCCGTCCGGATGAGTTTGTATATTATATTTTTTGGGGCCCGTGGGGCCTTTCGGAAAACCTTATGGGCTTTCAACTTTGTAAATATGTAGCTTTTGGGATTTTGAGATGTTTTTGAAGTAGCGTTTGATATTTATGGGCCCAAGCCGGGTGGTGATTGGGGTTTTTAGGGGTTTTTTGGGGCCCCAATTTCGGAAGCACCTAATCACGACTGCGGGGTTGGGTCGTGACAAATACGCACCCAGATCCGATCCCGAAGCATCCACGATAAATAACATACCCCGTCTGGTCCCTCGGAAGTGCCGAAGCTGGAGAGTACGTAGTCGATTTCTCCTTCGACAGCGAAAGCTCATTCGCGGCCGCATCGGTCCTGGAATTTAGCTCCCTTTTGAGTTAGCCTTGTTAAAGGCGCTGAAATCAAGCAAACTTTTCCATAAATCGCCTATAATAACCAGCTAACCCCAGAAAGCTGCGTACCTCGGGGTGTCGTGGTCTGGGCCAATTCTTCACGCTTCGATCTTCAGTATCCACCGGATGCGAAGTCGGCTCCAATAATGTGTCCCGGAATGCCACTTGATGTCGGCCGAATTCACGTTTAGAAAATTTTGCATATAATTTTTGATGTCGAAGTACTCAATACGAGTCCTCGGATGATCAACGTGCTCTTCTTCGATCGAGAATAGACAAGAATATCATCAATAAATACGATCACGAACATATCCAAGAACGGTCGAATACCGATTCATAAGATCCGAATACCGCTGGAGCATTCGTCCCCAAAAGACATAACTCTAAATTCATAATGCCCATCTTTAGGTCCCGAATCTTTGTCTTGGGAATATCTACCTCCGTACTACTTTGGTGGTAGCTTTGACCGGTGTCTATCTTTGAGAAACATTTAGCTCCCACGCAATCGGTCAAACAAATCGTCAATCACGGGAGGGGTATTTATTCTTTATAGTTACTTATTCGAGTGCCGATAATCAATACACATCGGCGGAGCGTCTTTCTTTCTCACAAATAATACGGCGCTCCCCGGGGTGATTCTTTGGGTCGGATGAAACCCTTCTCTAATAGATCTCTCGAAATTTTGCTCTTTCAATTCTTTTAGTCTGCCGGTGCCATTTTGTACGGAGGAATAGATATGGGGGAATGAGTGTGCGCGAAGACATCTATCGTGAATTCTATCTCCCGTTCAGGAGGAAGACCTGGAAGCTCGTCTGGGAATACATCCGGGAATTCACTAACCACTGGAACTGATTGGATAGTCGGTGCTTCTGCTTTTAGATCATGCACACGAACCAAATGATAAATATAGCCCTTTCTGATCATTTTTCTTGCCTTGAGGTATGAAATAAACTTACCCCTCGGCGATGCTGTATTACCTGCCCATTCTATAACCGGTTCACCTGGGAATTGGAAACGGACTACTTTCTTTTGGCAATCAACATTAGCATAACAAGAAGCCAGCCAGTCCATACCCATAATAACATCAAATTCGGTCATGTCTAGCTCTATCAAATCTGCCTTAGTGCAACGATCACAGACAATTCTTTCGAGACAATCTTTATATACCTGTCTGGCTATAATAGAATCCCCTACCGGAGTGGCTACCTCGAATGGTTCTATTGGTTCAGGTTTTATTTCAATTTTATTAGCAACCAGAGGAGAAATATATGATAAAGTAGAGCCAGGATCTATCAATGCATATACAGCTCGAGAGAAAACCGATAATGTACACACGTAACCACGTTAGGCGACGCCCTCTTGGTCTGACGGTACGGCTAAAGCATATATGCGGTTCGAAGGACCGCTAGAAGCTGACGCCCGCCACGGCCTCTACCGCGGCTTTGCGGTGCCGGCGTACCTCGCCCGCAGGGGCGCGCGCTGCGGTAGTGAAGACGAACCGGCCCCGAACTTGTGGGTGAAGGCGCCCCCGCACGTGCCACCGGCGGGCAATGCTCGTCACGTGGCCGGACGACGCCGCAGGTAAAAGCGAGCTCTGTAGACGGTAACACTCCCCCGAGTCTTGTCTCCCACAATAAGTGCATCGGGTATGGGTGGCCTCGGCCCCGGGACGCCTGCGCCGTCTGTGAGCACAAAGAAGCCACGGAGCCTCGACCGCTCACGAATATCCGGCCTTGCTCACACTTTTGTGAGAGGCAGGGGGGTGTCTAAGTGAGGCGTGAGGAATATGCTGTTGTCTTCCAACCCTGCCCAGGGTACATCTTGCCCTCGAGAATCTCCCGGGCTACCCGGTGACCCTGGCCCTCTTGGGGTCGGCCTGTCGCTAGTCTCGATCGGGCGGCGCCTGCATGCGCTCCTCCGTGCTCGGGCGTACGCTGTGCTCGTGCAATATCCATGCCGGTGGCCGAGAAGCCGTCACCCATACCTGTCAATCGGATAAGTATCCGGCCCATGTGCGGTGTGCTACGCGTCGGCCATGTACTCGCCCGTAATATGAGGAGCGTGTCCGGCTAAGAATCAAACTCGGTGTACTCCACACTCCTGCCTATGCTCAGAATGTAAAAATCGTGTACCCCTGCTCGTCTGTCTCGGGGGTAGAAAATGGCCGAAAGGCCTGCGCGAAATCATCCCATACGGTTGGTGGAGCGTCCTCACCTGCGGCCCGGCTCCGCGACTCGTACCAATTGGCCGCTATGTCGTGCAGCCGATACGACGCCAACTCTACCGACTCAGTCTCGGAGGCACGACAACGCCGCGGCGGACGCCGCATCTATACGATGAACTCCTCGAGGATCCTCCCCGGGCTTTGACCCGAAGAACTGCGGTGGATTACGGGTCGAAAATAACGAGCCCTCTCGGACCGACGTCCGCCCGCATGATCATCCTCGCTCCATGCCTGCGGACCTGCCCTCGCGCCGCCCGGTCAACAAGCGAACGGCGTCCCTCATAGCCCTCCGTCCTCCGCCTGCGCGGAGCCGGGAGGCTCGGGCACTCGAACTCGGGGGCGGGCGGTGAGCCGCCTCCCCGGCCCCGGCACACGCTGTGCCTACGGGTGGTGATGGAGTGGCGAACCGGCCGGCTTAAGGTACAATCTCCCGGCCGAGCCGAGCACGGGCCCTAGTAACTCTCTTCCCCTGCGGTCTCTCCCTGCGCAGTGAACCTACCTTCGGGCGGTTGTCGCCTTTCTCGGGAGGCATCGGCGAAAAACATAGCATTCGTTAGAAAGAAGTCATCTAGTAATACCGCTCTTATCGCACGATCTAAGATCGAAAGAAAGACAACATCCTAAATGTCTCGCAGCCTCTTGTTTATAGATGTGGTGCACAACACACCGATAAACAGACTCTACTAGACACGGTGCCGTGACATTCCGAGGACGAACCGCTTTGATACCACATTTGTCACGACCCAACCCCGTAGGCCATGACTAGTGTCCGAATTGGACACTCATACGTCTCTGATACTCAAAATTAGCACACTAAACTTGCAAAAACATAAATAATCACATAAAAGTCTCGGATTAACGCATAATAGCCAACATATGTCATCAAAAACGAGCGAGGCATCGTAATGTATATATCATATCGAATAAGCATATGCGGTAAAGTGACAAGGCTACCACGGCGGGTAAGATCGCCCAAACATATATCGTACGAACATATCTGTACAGGAACAACCATAACCCACATACATGTCTACAGACCTCTAAACAGAGTAACAAAATCATATGACGGGACAGGGCCCCGTCGTACCCCTGAATGAATATATACATATGCAACAGAAAAGTATATACCCAAAATATAGGCTCCGGATGAAGGAGCACTCCCGAAAAGAGAATAGGTGTCCTAGGTGGGTGGATCACCAAGGCGAGCGTCCGTACGCCTGCGGGCATGAAACGCGGCCCCCGAAGAAAGGGGTCGGTACGGAATATGTGCTTGAGTATGCAAAGCAAGAAATACGATGTGAGAATCATAATCGGAACGAAGATACGAAAATAAGTACAATATGCAAAATGTCAAATATTTAGTTTAAAACAAAACATAAATCATGCATAGGCTCTTAGAACGATGGTCGCCCGCCGAATATGGCGCCATACCACATCATACTCCCGAAGATTTCATATCTCACACCCGACATAGCATATCATATCATAACGCCATAACACCCCATAACGCCAAATATACACGGTACCGGCCAAAGGGACTCGGCGTACGGACACATCATACTCCGAATATATCAAAGTGCGCACGAACATAATCGGCCGGGATCCGGCGGAAGTACTAACCATATGCACGAGCGGAGTCGTGAGTAATAATAATATGCATAAAACATAATCACAAACTCATTAATAAATAAGAAAATCCATGCTCGGGAGTTAAACGAAAGTAACACTAAGTTTTTTTCCGAAGGTTACTAAAACGAACATAGAAAAGTCGCGGGACCCACGGACGGTGTCAACCCCATCCGAGCCCGACTTATGGAATTTGGGGGATGTTATGCCTTATGGAATCCCCCACGAAAGTTTCGGGGCGATCCGAGCTCGTCTACGAAAGTTATGAGCGTTCGTAGTTTCGGAATCTTTTATAAGCAAAATTCTTTACATAGCTTTTAGAATTCAATCAATTGAAAACATAAGTACCTTAACTTGAACATATTAAGAGAGTAAGTCTATGGGAGCGAATGAAAGTCATATACAAGCTCGGATCGTAGGTGGAGTTTCCTCGAGATTCATTTCATAGCCTATTTAACACTACGACATGCCAAAAGAACGAAAGATTAGGCTTCACATACCTCGTCCGCTCTCCAACTAAGTCAAGCCTCGAGTCTGGGCGCTCCAAGATCTACATAGCCCAATATGCCAAACATTAGCCATAAGCATTTAGGCATTCAATTCCAAACGAACATTAAATTCTACAGAAATTTCGGCAGCATTTCCCCTATAAATACAACACCCCGAGAATTCAACTCGGCCAAATTCAACAACAACCAAACCAACAATCGAGCAACAACATCAATATCCAATTCCAACGCATTTTAACATTAACCACACTTTGTTACATACTTGGAGACATTCCACTATATTCAACTAACCGCATATAATCAAACTAACCTTAACACTCATACGCTCAATTACTAATCCGAGCCCATTCAAACAATATACAAGAACACTTTAAGCAATTCATACAATATTTCAAACAACCCAACCAACCTCGCCAACTCACCCGAATTCCACTCCAAACCCGAGAACACTACTCCCACATTTCTTTCTTTCAAATTCCATGAATTACACTAACAATCCATGCATTAACAATGTCATCCTCTTAATTACAAAATTTACATTACAAGTACAATGACTTCCAAAACAGCCGCAACCATTGCAACATTTAACTTAGATCACCAAAGCTCATTATAGATATAGAATTCACAATGACGACAACTAAAACATTAAGTAACATTAGCTCATACTTGTCACCAAACATGGCCTATATTCGGCCATCTCCATACACACACATATAAGTGATTCCCTTCATTTCAACACACTACAACAACAAGAAAACATGCTACATATAATTCAATCTATCAATTCTACACAACATTGCACATGCACGGCCACAAGCCATGCATACTCCATGTTCACGGCTTGGTTCCAATACATAGATTTTCATGAATTTCATTCATATTTACATACTACGACATGTCCACACCATTCACAACACATAAAAGAGAATTAATCCTTACCTTTTCTTCTTCACTTCACACGTCAACTAAGGCCTCCAAGAGTGAAACGGATGACTTGTTGGTTCAAACAACGATTCCACGTTAACGAGGACCCTTCAATTAGTTGTTTTGCTAGAAGAATCAATTTTTTTGATGGAAGTTCCTTGATCTTGAAATTTGCTCTCTATGGCCGAATGCTTGCCCTTCCTCTTTCTCTCAAAGTTTCTTGAAAATTCTCTAAGGCAAGAATGAAGAGAAAGATGACTTAGTCATCTTTTAATTTGCCATATAAAAAAAAATATTCATGTGGCCATGGCCCACAACTAAGATGGCCGGCCACTTTGGCCCTTAATTCCCATAATTTACAAGTTTCTTTAATTCATTTTTGGCCCCAAATACTTCCTTAATGCTTTCATGCCAATAAAGTCATACACCACTTATGTTTTTAAAACAAAATCGTGATTAAAAATCCCGACTTCATGTCCCGGAATAGTCTTGTTCCTAACTTGTCATAATTCACTCATATTGTCCCGTTGCTCAAAATACGGGATATAACACTCATACATTCAAATACCAATCCGAAACCATTCAAACAAAACTCAAGAACATTTCAAACAATCCACACAATATTCCAAACGGCCCAATCACTTACCACATTACCCGAAACCTTTCAATTTCCATAGAAACAACAACAACACATATCTTTATTCCAAATATATAAACTACACCAATAATCCATACATTAACAACATCACTTTCATAAATTCAAGAAACTACACTAAATTCACATTAGCTTCAAAAACAACCCATAAACGTTCTCTACTTCAACTTGAATCATTAAACTATCATTTTCATCATAGAATCCATACAACAACAACCAAAAATTCTAAATAAATTTTGTTCACCACCTCCTACAAAACAGCCCACTATTCGGCCACACCACCAACATCACCAATTTCATGAATTTCATTCATTTCTACACTCCACAACACACATAAACCATCCATAACATATGAAAAGAGGATTAAAACTTACCTTCTTCACTTAGTTCTTCAACATGGCTTGGGTTGAGAATTTCAAGAATGAATGGTTTGCTTGCTCTAACAATTACTCCATGTTGTTTAGGACCTTCCAATGAGTTGTAAACCTAGAAGGAAGTAATTTTTTTGATCAATTTTCCAAGAGCATGGTTCTGGCCACCATGGCCGAATAGCCTCTCTTTTTTTCTCCATGCTTCATGAAATTTCTAAGGGATGAAAAATGATAAAGATGATTTAATTTGTCATCTTTTCACCATATATAATTACCACATGTGGCCCTATGGCCCACACCTCTTGGCGGCCACCTTAGCCCCCTCAAGAAATATTTTTTTCCACTTCTAGCCCCTACAATTGTAAAGTAATCACATGCACCCTTCATAGCTTGAACTAGTCAAATTTGGCCCACCAAGGGTGGGTCCCACATACCCCACACGGCCTCATGGCCATTTGGCCATTTCATGAAATAATTTTTCCAACTTTTAGCCCTTAGTTTCCCTCAATATTTCCATCCAATAAGATCATAAACAACTTGTACCTTAAAACAAAGTCGGAGAATAGCCTTGTCATTAACTTTCCGCAATTAGCTCGGAATGTCCCGACGTACAAAATACGGGATATAACATCCTTCCCCGCTTTAGAACATTCGTCCTCGAATGTTAAACTAGTCTTATCGGGTCTTATAAGTGTTTCGGGGGAGTTCCTTATACAGTTATCCCAAACAGTTCATTAGTTAACTACCATAACCAATTTCGGAATTTAGATCATCTGTAGACATAGGAAATAAGTAGGGATACATATTCTTCATCTCTTCCCTGATATTGTTCCGCCATAACACCTTAACGGAAGCTATGCCTTTAATACGTAACCTCCTCACCTACCGATCCAGTATGGCCATAGGCTGCTCCTCGTAGGATAATTCCTCTGTCATCTGGATATCATCTGTGTGAAATATTCTAGAAAAATCACCTATACATTTGCGAAGCATAGACACGTAGAAAACTCGGATGCATCATCTCCCAACATCGTGTCCAATTCATGTGCAACCTCGCCTACTTTTACTGACGACTACCGGGTAGGTCCAATATGCCTCGGGCTAAGCTTCCCCTTTTCGCCGAATCTCATAACACCCTTCAAGGGTGATACTTCCAAAGATACCCGATCGTCGACCTGGAACTCTAGGTGTCGACGTCGACTATCTGCATATGACTTCTGTCGACTCTGGCTGCTAAGAGCCTTTCCTGAATAAGCTTTACTTTATAATTTGCTGAATCATATCGGGGCCAACTGACTTAGTTTCGCCAACATCGAACCAGCCACCCGATGGCCTGCACTCCCTGCCATACAAAGCCTCATGCGGTTATCTGGATGTTAGGATGGTAGGTATTGTTATGTTCAAACTCACAAGTGGCAAATAATCCTCTCAGCTGCCTCTAAATTCAATAACGCAGGCCCGCAACATATCCCTTAGCGTCTGAATAGTACGCTCGATCTGTCCATCAGTCTGAGGGTGACATACTGTATCAAGATTCACTTGTGATTCAATGGTCAACGTCATTAGTCCTTACATTCTTGTCACCATTTACCTTTACACTCCGAGTGCTCACCCAACATAACTTTATCGCTAGTAAGTACAATGGTTATGTCCCTTAACTATTCCTCCTAATTCCTTCCCAGAACTACTTCCATCGATCCAAAATACGTATATACGAAATGGTTCTGCACCCTTCGCTATCCTTCGCAGTACAACTACACTTATGGCAACTCATAATTCGAGTTCAAACTAAACTCCTGGGCTCCTGCCACAACTATGCCTTTAGCTTTCTGCCACAACTGTTTCTCTAACCTTTATCCCTCAAATCTTACCATACAACCCAAAAGCATAGGGCTATGGAAATTCTTACTCCCTTACGATTCTCTCATAACACGAGTATACATATCTTCGATTTCCTTGTATCGACGATCGTTTGAACTCTAGCTCCAAGCTAATAAATTTCCCCCTTCTGGAGCATGAGAGAGCCATAATTCCTTTTCAAGTCCGATACGTTCTTCCCCCATTTATTTAGGAGGTCCTCATACATTAATGGTTTTTTTTATGTCCACCGTCTTCGGCACTTATCTTTCGAAAGTTAGAAATCTCTTGGCATCGTTGCACGGCCTATTCACTCTTTCCTTTACTTCTCATTCCTCTTTTGTTCCATGCTACCACACTCTATCCCTCTCACACGCCTTTCCCCAAATTTTTTTCCAACAGTGTCGCGCTTGCCCGTTGTCTCTCTTGGAGGCTTTACTCCTTCATATTTCTTACTCTTTCGCTTTTCCCGATATTCTGGTCACCTTACCTTCCTTCTACTCACTTTCTTTCTTTTTTCCAATATCATTATTTTAGAACTTTCCAAGCTTAACCTGTAGTAAAAACAACATCGGCTTGCCTTATGGCATTTGTGTCATTTTATTTCCTTTCACTTGAACTTCATTACCCTGTCCGATTAATGCCTTCCAATATGTCACAACGTCGATTGCTGGGATTCAATATAGCCATGTGTGGGATATCATATACCCACGTATACATAATTGCTACCATCTTGCTTACAAAATATTCCCAAACACTATTCAACTTACCCTGATTCTAAAGCTGTAATGCGCCTTCTTTCTTTTCACCGGTTCAGTTCACGCCTCGTCCTACGTGACCTCTTAGGTTCCCGCCCCGCTCCGTATACTCGGTTTCTCTTAGGCTACCCTAGCTTCCCATTTATCTCTCCTCCTATGTCCGACTCTATAAGATTTTTTATTAAACTTCCTGGGGGTCACCCATCCTAAAATTGCTCCCACTCCAAAGACGCTTAACTTTGGGACTCTGATGAAATGCGACGTTCTAATGCTAATATGATCGCGTCAACCTCGTCGCATGACCTTCAGCACATAATCTGGAGTAAGTTGAAGTCTTGACAGGCTTCAAAGCGTTCTCATAACACATCTCCCGCCGAATTAGAAAGGGTCTCGTACTTCACTCAATAATTCTTTAATACTTGTAGGCATTCCAAATTCTCAGTTAAGTGGCACTTATATTCCGACGATAAGTGTCGAAAGCTCTCTTGGAATAGTATCTTAATCTCGACCTAATCATCTGTTTCTTTTGATGAAATTATATTGCACCATCTGTTCCTTAAGCCTACCGTCTTTGTCGCCTGAAGATTCCATTATTTTCGAGGTGGAGTCGTGTGCACACAACACCCCTTTATGCTTTATGCCTTTCTACCCTTACTGTGTAACCAACACAGGCTTCTAACTTACTCAAAACATACCAAGTTCGTCTCCTATAATGGTCTTGTCTTATCACCGTGTCGTCGTATTACACCCTTGAATTCATAACTATGTATTCCTTTTCGTTCCATATTCGTACTCATTTAATTACGTCTATCTTGGGTGCTTCCTTTGGTATCCCCTTACCATATCTCTCCGCCTATGTCCATCCTTCCTTTCTCGCGCACGAGGAATTTTATAATACCTCTTCATCCTTCGAAAAATACTATTCCTACATAATCCCTTTCTTGTTTTCAAATCATATTCTATTCATCCCTATGTGTTCTTATCATACCAGTCATTTCCTAGCACTCAGTCTACCTCGTTACTCATCTTTCTATAGTTTGGTCTTTCACAGTTCCGTCACTGATATTACTCGTGTTCTTGGCTATACATGTCACAATCTATTGCTGCACTATTATCTCGCCCGCTTTTCTTTTCATCTCCTCCTTCCAATTAATCCTTTCTTCTTTCGTGCTCACTATCATTTTCGTTATCTCATAATCTTTATTCGGAACTTTCCCTATAGAAGAACTTTATAAATTCCTTTTTTTTTTTGATCAATAGCCAATTTATATCTTATTTCGTACGTTACGACAATCAAGTTAACCCGATAAGTTAAGGACAAGACTATTCCGGGAGGCGAAGTAGAGATTTTAACTACGATTTTGTTTTAAGACATAAGTTGCCTATGATTTTGTTGGCATGAAATATTAAGGAAATTTGGGGCAAAAAAGTGCATTATGGAAACTTTTAATTCATGAAATTAAAGAGCCATGTGGCTCATTTGGTGTGGGCCATAACAATGGAAGCTTATACATGTTATTAAAAGATGACCATTATTTCATTCTTCATCACTTTCCACCCCTAGAAATTTCAAGAAGCTTGGAGAGCAAAAGGAGAAGGCCATTCGGCCATAGAAGAAAAAAAATTGAAGACCAAAAATTCACTTCAAAAATATATTTGCTTTTAGTTTTTCTACTAATTGGAAGGCCCTCTACAACGTGGAGTAGTCGTTGGAACAAACAAAATGCTTATTCTTGCAAAATTCATTCCTAATGAGTGGAAGAATTGGGTGAAGAAGGTATGGTTCAATCTTCTCTTTTATATGTTATGGATGGTTTGTGAATGTTGTAGTATGTAGAAATGAATGAAAATTCATGAAAATATGGATGTTGATGTTGAACCGTGTGTGTGGGTGTTTGGCCGTGTGTGTGTAATGGTGTGGGAGTGATGGATTAATTGTATTTAGCATGTTTGCATGTTGTTGTAGTGTGTGGAAATGGATAGAAATCATGGAAGTTGTGTGTTGATGTTGTGGCAAAATGGGTTGTCTTGTATGGCAAGGAATGAACAAATTTTATGTGGTGTTTTAGTTGTTGTTGTTATGGATTTTATGATGATAATGAAAGTTTAATGAATCAAATTGAAGTTGTAATTGTTGTGGGCTGATTTAGAAGTTTACGTGATTCTTATGTAGATTTTATGTTTATGGTAATGACATTGTTAACGTATAGATTGTTGGTGTAGTTCGTGAGTTTTGGAAGAAGGAAATGTTTTAGTGTTGTTTATGTTGAGTTGGGGAGATTTCGGGTAAGGTGGTGGTGTGGTTGGATTGTTTGAAATCTTGTGTGAATTGTTTAAAGTGTTCTTGAATATTATTTGAATGGTTTCGGATTAGTAATTGAACGTATGAACGTTGATATTGGTTTGAATGTAAGTGGTTGAGTTGAATATAAAGAATGTTGTTGAATCATGTAGTAATGGGTTGCTAATGTTAGAATATGTTTAGAATTGATTATCGATGTCGCTAGTATGTTGTTGGTATGGTTGTTGATGAAATTGGCCGAGTTGAATTCTCGGGGTTGTCGAATTTATAGGGGAAATGCTTTTAAATTTCAGGATAAGTGTTAGTTTGGAATTGAACCTTATGCCTTTAGCTAATGTTTGGTAATTGATGACGTATTGTAGATCTTGGGAAGTCTGCGACGTAAGTTTGGATTATCTTGGAGAGTAGACGAGGTATGTAAAGCTCAACCTTTCTTTCTTTTGGCATGTCTTAGTTGAAAGTAAGTTATGACACGAACCCCGAGGTAACTCTATTCTTGCGATCCGAGCATGTCTATGATTCGTATTTGTTTCTTGATATTCGTATTCTTAACGTAGTCGAATTATGGTTCTTATGCCTTTTGTATGACTAAATTTCAAAGGTTATCAAAAAATTTTGTTCCTAAAAGATTCCGTAACTACGAACGGCCGTAACTTTCGTAGACGAGCTCGGATCGCCTCGAAACGTTCGTAGAGATATAATATGATATCCCCCAACTTTCATAGGCGGGCTCGGATGGGGTTGATACCGTCCGCGGGCCACTTTCCTATGTATGGTTCTAACGGCTTTTTGAAGGAATTTAATATACTTGTCATCCCGTCCCCCGAATATGATTACTTACTTATTTGCTGGGCCTAAAATGAAGATTGTTATGCATATGATTCCGATACGTAGCTATGATTTCTAGAGTTCTATTTGATATGCCCCGAGTGACATTCGGAGGAAACTTGATTGAACTATTGTCTTGATTTATGAATGATGGTTTGTTTGATTAATTTATCGTGTCTGTATAAATGTTTTAAATTGCATATATTTCCTTACGATTCTGCTCGTGCATACTATTGTTAATCCCTTCGCTTCCCGGGCCGGTTATCATCGTGCGCACTATGCTTTATTCCGAAGTATGATGAGTTTTCCGAAATGAGTTTCGAAATATGATGTGATTAGCTTATGATGTGTTACGATGTATGATGTGATACGGAGATGTACGGAGATATGAAACCTTCCGAAGTATGATGAGTTGTGGCGCCGAGACAGAGGGCGACCACGTTCCGTCCGCCGGGTCCCATTATGGACCGCATATGATATGTGTTTTTGACATGCATGATTTATGTTCAGAAGTAAGCATTCTGACATTCTGATTATTTATACTTGAAGCATATTGACCTTCTAATTATTATACTTATTTCTGTATTTGGTATGCGTGATTTGTACTTCAGACATAAGCATTTTGACATTCTGGTTGTTATGTTCACTTTCTGTACTCCTCACTGCGGTTATAATCTTGTTCACTGTGTTTCCTGCTTTGCATACTCAGTACATATTTCGTACTGACCACCCTTTCTTCGGGGGCTGCGTTTCATGCCGCGCAGGTACAGGTATACGTTCTGGTGATCCGTCAGCCTAGGACATCTACTCTGCTGTTTGGAGTGCTCCCTTGTCCGGAGCCCATATTGTGGTACAACTCCTTTTGTTATATATGTGTATGTTTATTCGGTGCACGGCGGGGCCCGTCCCGTCATATGATTACATTACTCTTAGGAGTCTCATGTAGACATATATGTGGGTTGTGGGTAGCATTGTTCAGTTGTGTTTGCGTCCTGTATATTCTTAGGCTGTATGTATGATATATGTATATAAGTACACGTGTCACCGTACCTTTCTGTATGTATAAGTTCCTAGTATGTTTGCTATGAGCTAATTGTGGTTAGTAGAGGCGCACGGGTGCCCAGCTCGGGCACTAGTCACGGCCTACGGGGTTGGGTCGTGACACCACCTTTATACTTTAGTGACATAGATCCCGACATATCTTTTAGTCACTTCCTCGCCAGGCTTTGCTCATTTTTGTAACAATCCTTATTTTATTCACATAATATCCTGTTCGTAATCAATCTTATAGTGTCACACTTCTTGACCTTAATATCTCACCGCTGTATTATCCATACATTCATATCCGTCGCAATTCTTTTTCCTCCGTGTTCTTGTCTTAATCATACTATTACTTCTTTCTAACTATGAACTCGTCATACTTCATCCCTGCTTATCAATTCAATTGGTACCTTAATGTAACACTCTATCAAGATTTGCCAACCTCTTCTAAGGCATTTCTTAATATCGCAAGCCCTTTCCAAATTCCTTTTCATCATATCAATATCGACCTCCTAATTACTATTACCGCCAATTCAGTAGTTAACTTATTTATCAAGGTCAGCCGTACTTGCAACCTAGTCAAATTCCATCCTTACTATCGACACGACCTTTCAAGACATATTACAACCCATACCTCATTCTTGTTTTATTTCTGGAAAAATTTCGGCAGAGTTTCCTCTATATTTCTTACTATCTCAAAACCTATACACAAGAAATACCAACAATGCCTCACAGGGCCAACACGTATATATACATATCATATCATATCGCGGGCTCACGTTCAATAACAGTATGAAAATGATGGACATACCTCGTATGTCCAACTCGAACCACATCTGTTACACTTTCCTGTTCATTTTCGCTTTCTAATTTTTCAACTTTACATTTCGATCATACTTCAATACCTTATCTGACATACACCTTTCGTACCTTAGCTTACCTGCGTGCTTTGTAACTTCCAATATCGTCAATCGCTTTCTTCTGTTGAGGTCGTCCTTCTGCTGAAATCAAAATTTAGTACGAGGAATCTTATTTCCTATGAATTGGCTCTATCGCACGATCTAAGACAAAAAAAGGGTCACTGATTCCTAAATGCCCCGCAGCCTCCTGTTTATAAGTGTGGCTGGCTTCATACCATAAACAAGACTCTGCCGGACACGGTCTGTAGACAATCCGAGGACGAAGTGCTCTGATACCACTTCTGTCACGACCCAACCCCGTAGGCCGCGACTAGTGTCCGAGCTGGGTACCCGTACACACCCATTAACCAGAAACAACATACAAACAACTTATACATATACAAAGGTCAGACATCAAACCATAGCTAACATAGTCGTATTTTATACATACGGAAGAGTGAAACGTCGCCCCAAATCTGTCACAAATACATATACATATCGCTGTCACAAATGCAGCAGATAATATCACACATAAGCCGGTAAGGCTATCATAATATAGGGGGACGTTCAAATCACAAATCACACTGACATAACTGAACAGTGACTACCCACAACCCACACATATGCGTCTACAGACCTATAAGAATCATAACAAAATCATATGACGGGACAGGGCCCCGTCGTACCCATGAATAGTCAAATACATATGCATCGGAAGAGTCCGTACCCAAACATAGGCTCCGGGAACAAGGAGAGCGCTTCAAGACAACAACAGAACCCTAAGCCGGTGGATCATCCAAACAAGTATCCGTACCGCGCGGCACGAAACGCAGAAAGCGGGTCGTATGTCAGAGTATGCAAAGCAGAAAACAAGAATAGGATCATAATCGGTACAAGAGATACGAAAGTAAATGCAATATCCAAAATACCAAAATGCTTACTCATTAAAACACAAATCATGCATGGGGCTCTTAGAATATGGTCGCCGCCCGTCATTGGCGCCATAACACAAAGATAACACCAGAAGATTTCATATCTCCGTATCCCCATCACACATCATAGCATCATAACACAGCATAACGCCATAACACAGCATAACACCAAATATAAACGGAACCCGGCCCTCTAGCGAGGAGCTCGGTGAACCGTAACACAACATAACACCGAAATATAACATAGTGCGCACGATAACAAAACCGGCCCGGGACTCGGCGAAAGAGGTAACAACCATATGCACGAGCAGAGTCGTGAGCAACTATATGCAGTTTAAAACATTTCCAAAGACTCGATGGAATAATCAAAGTGAATCATCATTTAAAAACCAAGGCGATAGTCGAATCAAGTTTCTTCCGAATGTCGTTCGAGAACATATCAAATAGAACTTTAGGACTCACAGATACGTATCAAACCATATGAAATAATTTATGGAAATTAGGGGCATAATCGTCATTACAAACTCGGTAGAGAAGTAAGTAATCGACGCTCGAGGGTTGAGACGATAGTCACACTAGATCCCTTCAAAGGTCGTTAGCATTACACAAAGGAAAGTCTCGGGGCCCACGGACGAGTATCAAACCAATCCGAGTCCATCTATGAAAGTTGGAGACCTTATTCATTATAGAATCTCCTACGAACGTTTCGAAGCGATCCGAGCTCGTCTATGAAAGTTACGGTCGTTCGTAGTTACAGAATCTTTTTAAAAACAACATTCTTTATGCAACATTTGTAATCCAATTATACAAAAGACTTAAGAACCATAATTTGACCATGTTAAAATTGCCAACATTAAGGAGTGATTAAGAATCGTAGTCAAGCTCGGATCTTAAGAATGGAGTTACCCCGAGACTCGTATCATAGCCTACTTACAATTAGGACATGCCAAAAGAAAGAAAGGTTAGTTTTACATACCTCGTCCGCTTCCTAAGCTAATCCGAATTTAAGTCTTGGCTTCCCAAAATCTACAACAATGTCATTAGATATCAAACATTAGCCATAGGTACTTAGGAATCCGATTCTAAGCTATCACTTGATCTACAGAAATTTGGGCAGCATTTTCCCCAGTAACTCAACAACCCCGAGAATTCAACTCGGCCAAATCTTCAACAACAATACCAACAACAATATTTAACAACATCAACAATTAATTCAAAATGCATTCTAACGCCAATAACTCTTTTCTACATAATTCGACAACATTCCATTTATATTCAAATCACCACATACCATCAAGCCAACTTCAATGCTCATACATTCAACTACCAATCCGAAACCATTCAAACAAAACTCAAGAACATTTCAAACAATCCACACAATATTCCAAACGGTCCAACCACTTACCACATTACCCGAAACCTTTCAATTTCCATAGAAACAACAATAACACATATCTTTCTTCCAAATTCATAAACTACACCAATAATTCATACATTAACAACATCACTTTCATAAATTCAAGAAACTACACTAAATTCACATTAGCTTCAAAAACAGCCCATAAACGTTCTCTACTTCAACTTGAATCATTAAACTATCATTTTCATCATAGAATCCATACAACAACAACCAAAAATTCTAAATAAATTTTGTTCACCACCTCCTACAAAACAGCCCACTATTCGGCCACACCACCAACATCACCAATTTCATGAATTTCATTCATTTCTACACTCCACAACACACATAAACCATCCATAACATAGGAAAAGAGGATTAAAACTTACCTTCTTCACTTAGTTCTTCAACATGGCTTGGGTTGAGAATTTCAAGAATGAATGGTTTGCTTGCTCTAACAATTACTCCATGTTGTTTAGGACCTTCCAATGAGTTGTAAACCTAGAAGGGAGTAATTTTTTTGATCAATTTTCCAAGAGCATGGGTTCGGCCAGCCATGGCCGAACAGCCCCTCTCTTTTTTTCTCCATGCTTCATGAAATTTCTAAGGGATGAAAAATGATAAAGATGATTTAATTTGTCATCTTTTCACCATATATAATTACCACATGTGGCCCTATGGCCCACACCTCTTGGCCGGCCACCTTAGCCCCCTCAAGAAATATTTTTTTCCACTTCTAGCCCCTACAATTGTAAAGTAATCACATGCACCCTTCATAGCTTGAACTAGTCAAATTTGGCCCACCAAGGGTGGGTCCCACATACCCACACGGCCTCATGGCCATTTGGCCATTTCATGAAATAATTTTTTCAACTTTTAGCCCTTAGTTTCCCTCAATATTTCCATCCAATAAGATCATAAACAACTTGTACCTTAAAACAAAGTCGGAGAATAGCCTTGTCATTAACTTTCTGCAATTAGTTCGGAATGTCCCGACGTACAAAATATGGGATATAACATAAACCTTACCTTTAACACTTGACTTCTCAACTTGGCTAGAATTTGTGAATTGCAAGAATGAATATTTTGATTGCTCCCAAGGCTACTTCACGTTACTAGGGACCTTCCAATTAGTTGAAATGCTAGAAGAAAATCAAATTTTGATCAATGCTCAACAACTCAAACTCGGCCAGCCATGGCCGAGAGCTTCTCCCTCTCTATCTCTTAATTTTTCAAGTTGTGAAGATGATGAATGAGTTCTTAGTCATCAACTTGACTTAAATATGGTGCCTAAGAGGTGGACACATGTCCCACTCATGGCTTGAGCCAATCAAATTTGGCCAAGCCATGGGTGGGGCCCACACGGCCACTTATGGCTAATTAGTGAAGTAATTAAACTTTTAATCCCACTTAATAATCTAATCATGGTTAATTAATCCCTAATCTCCATTAATATTTCTATACCAAATAAAATTTATAAACAACTTGTGCATTAAAACAAAATCGGAGGTTAAAAGTCTCTACCTCGTATCCCAAAATAGTCTTGTCCTTAACTTGTCGCGATTAGCTTAAAATATCCCAATGTACAAAAATACGGGATATAACATCCTTCCCCCACTAGAACATTCATCCTCGAATGTTGAACTAGTCTCACAAGGTCTTATAGGATTTCGGAGTCTCTTTTATAGCTATCACATCGATTCATTTATCAATCAACATAACCAATTTAGGGGTTTAGATTACCCGTAGGCATAGGGAAACAAGTGAGGATACTTATTCTTCATCTCCCCTTCGGCCTTCCCAAGTCATCTCCTCCCCCGTTATTGTTCCGCCACAATACTTTAACGGAAGCCACGTCTTTAGTACGCAACCTTCTCACCTCGACGATCCAAGATAGCTACGGTGGTTCTCCTCGTACGATAACTCTCTCGTCACTCGGACATCATCCACGGGGAATATATATATATATCTGAAGCGTCACCAATGCATTGCGAAGCATAGACATATGAAACAACGGGATCGTCTCCGCATCAAATGGT
>NW_026715852.1:0-18632 GCF_029784015.1 Lycium ferocissimum | reverse complement strand
TACCGGATCATGTTGTCGGTTATACTATAGCATTCCCCACGTTACAAGCAGTTTTATAGACATATATTTTCATTGATTCTTGTTTTCAGACTTTACCCACGTTTCATGCTCATGTTAAAGTTATATTCAGTTTCAGTTCATGTCCTGTACCTATGTTGTGCCGTGTTCTTCATTTCAGCAGGTTTTACATACTAGTACTATTCATCATGTACTAACGTCCCTTTTTCGCGGGGCCTGCACTTCACGGTGCGGATGCGATTTTCGGGAGCGACGCACAACGCGGTGGGATCACCTCGGTTATCGGCTTATTGGTGAGCCCGCTCCTCTCGGGGTTCGACATGGGTACGTATTAGTATGCGATTTATGATAGTCCGGGGCCATGTCACAGTAGTTAGTATTCAGACATGTTTTAGATATTTCATAGATAGATGTTAGTTCACAGAGTCAGTTATGCTTTCATGTTTGCAGACTATTACGTTTTCATGAATTTTACATGGTATGAGATAATTTCAAGACTTTATTTCGCAAATTACATTTTCATGATTCATTTAAATTTCATCACATAGATTATATTATTTTGATGCCCATGTTGACAAGCAAGCCATGAGGTTCGCTCGGACACATGCAAGCAAGGCCCGAGTGTCGTGTTACGCCCAGGCCATGGTTCGGGGTGTGACAAAGCTTGGTATCAGAGCCTAGGTTCAAGTGTTTTTAGGGAGTCTATAAAACCGTGTCCAGTGGGGTCACTTTTATATGTGTGAGGGCCCCACACATATAAACGATTGACCACCAAGACATTCGGGATTGTCTCACCAATCGTATTCTAGATCGTGCGGTTAGAGCGGTACTTTTAGGATGTCTTTCTAATTCGTGCGTGTACGTATTTTCGAGAAAATAATGCGAAAAGGAAATACACCAAAAAGGCTACAGCCACAAGCCAAGGGGCTACTGCGAAAGAAACTCACGAAGAGACCGTTCTAACTCAGACAGTAGCCCCAACCGATCCTACAGTTACACCTTCTAGCGATTCGGGTAGGGTTGTTAGGAATGCTATCAATATGCTCACACAACTGGCAGCAGCTCAGGCCCAACGTCAGGAATCTGGGTCAAGTTCAGGAAATAATGGAGAGTTGTTATATTCCGTATTTTTGTACGTTGGAGTATTCGTAAGCTAATCGACATAAGTTCAAGGACAAGATTATTTTTAGGACATGAGACAAGGACTTTTTAATCCCGATTTTAATAATGCACGGTTTGCTTATTAATTACAATTAGTGGAGATATTAGTGAAGTGGGATTAATTAACTATGATCAGATTATTAAGTGAGGATTAATGATTAATTATCTTAATTAGGCCACTAAGTGGGCCCTTTCAAAATATGTTGAATATGATTGGCTCATGGATAATGACATGCCCAAGTGGGACACATGTCAAGTGGTACAGCCCACGTATCAAGATGGTGGTGCATATATATATGTAGCAATGACTCATTAAGTCATACATATTCATCTTCACAAATGCACTTGAGAGAGAATTAAGAATAGCCATGGGCCACTTCTGGTTCACGGCAAGCTCAAATTTTAAAAAAAAATAAACTTTATAAATCCCTAAGGTGTTCTAAACATTCAAAGGAGGCTGACAACATAGGGATTTAAATTGAGCGAAGAAGTGGTGCAGTTGGTACAAGTAATTGTAGGATCTGTCCTAACTAATTTGAGGTAAGATTTCTTCTTCTTGTAATGTAATTGGAGTTAATGGTGTTGTAATGGAGAGATTAATTTGTATTAAGTGGAATTGAAAGTAAGAAAATTGCATGATTAATGTTGGCGTTGTAAGTGGGCAGAATTGGAGTTGTTCCAATTAGATTGGGTTTGATTGTTGCTATTGTTATTAATGTTATGGATTATGTGTTAAAAGTGAAAGGGAAACTTAAATCATGCTAGAAATTTGTATTGATTTCATGGGCTGTTTTAGAACTTGTTGTGATATTAAGATTGTTTTCTTGCATATAGTAATAGATGTCGTTGTTGTGTTGTTGCTGATATGAATCACCAAACTTGGAAGAAAGAAGCGTATAAAATATCGTATACGAAGCGTATGTGGGTTGTTTGGTATATTCTTAGATGTTCGTGAGATTATCGGGCATTGTTATGTTGTAATTAAGATTGTTTGGGGCATGTTGTTGTTAAGTTATTGATGGGATTTGGTTGTGTAGGGATAATAGTCACTGATTGTTGTGTTGCTCGGTTCGAAAGAAAAGATAAGTTTAAAACGTACCTCTACTAGTCCGAAAGATTGATTTTGGGTGGTTGTAATTGTTGGACTATTGTAAGGTCGTTTCGATGAAATGTTGTGGCTATAGATTATTAAGAGTAACTTGGATATGTCGTAGTCATTATGTTGACTATTATTGAATGTTGTAATGTGTATACTGATTTGGAATGTTATGCGGGCTGTTTCGGGGTATTCTTGAACCCCGTTTTGGCTAGTTCGTGATATAGTAACTTGGACATGTGGTTGTTGATATTGATCTGGTCGTTTCATAATTGGCTTGTATGTGAGGGAAATGAACAATATAGGGGAAATGCCGCCCAATTTTCTAGAAATAAGCTACTAACGTTGAAATACGTTTTGAACCTTTCCGTAGCTTAACCATAGTTCTTAACGTTTTAAATATAGGTTGAGATACTTCGGGCAGCGTATTCGTATTGTATCACGAATAAGCGTTAAAGGTATGTAAAGCTATCCTTTCTTTCTTTTTGGCATGATCTATGTGAGACAAACAAACGATGAATGTATAAACTCCAAAGAAGCTCCTATTCTTAGAGACACTAGGATGGCTAATGTTCTTGATTTGCAGAAGCTATTTCATTATGTCTTGATACGTGTCTATGATTCAGTCTATTTGATATACTCCATAATGACATTCGAGGGTACTTGACATGTTGTTGTCTTTGATTCTCAAGTGTTAGTTCATTCTAATTATTCTATTGAGTCTCAGATGATGATTTAGTTTGCATATGGATGTGCATGCTGTTAATATATCTTTCACCGAGTCCCTGGTCGGGTATGTTTTCGTGCACAGTTTCACTGCATTGTTCACCGAGTCCCTCACTAGAGGGCGGTATATATATATATATATATATATATATATATATATGATATGATGATGTGATGATGGCACCGAGTCCCCATGATGGGCCGGGCATGGTATACATGTATACGACTTTATTCACCGAGTCCATAATGGGCCGGATATGGTATATGATATAGCTATGCATGATTTTCATTTCATAAGGCACAGGTACAGTGATATCTTGATTGTCATACTCGTCTCCTGTAATCTCTATTTCAATCATGATCCTTATTATTGTATTTCATGCTTTATATACTCACTACATATCTCGTACTGACTCCCTTTCTTCGGGGGGCTGCGTTTCATGCCCGCAGGTACAGATACTCGATTTGGTGATCCTCCAGCCTAGGATTTCTACTCAGCTGTTTGGAGAGCTCCATTGTTCCGGAGCCTAGCTTATTTTGGTACAGATCTTTTGATGTAGACTTATACATATCCAGGGGTACGGCAAGGCCCAGTCCCATCATATTTCACTATTGATGCTCTTAGATGTCTGTAGACATATGTGTAGGTTGTATAAAGGTGTTGTTTAGCTGTGTCAATATGGCTTGTTTTGGGATGTTCCCGTACGTAGTGACAGCCTTGTCGGCTTGCGTATTGTGTTATGCTTGATTAGTTGTGACTCCTCAGGAGACAGGTTATCGTGATATATGATGTTATGAATCTTTAGTTGCTTTTACAAGTTTCCATTCCGTCCTCTGTTTCAGTTTGACTATGTCTAACAGGTTCTTATACGAGTGTCCAGCTCGGGCACTAGTCATGGCCCATGGGGTTGGGTCATGACAAAAGTGGTATCAGAGCAGTTCATCCTCGGAGTGTCTACCGACTGTGTCTAGTAGAGTCTTGTTTATCGGTGTGTTGTGCACCACATCTATAAACAGGAAGCTACAGGACATTTACGATGTTACCTTTCTTTCATATCTAAGATCGTGCGATAGAGCCGAGCCATAGGAAATGATATTCCTTATACTAACCCTTGATTTCAGCAGAAGAACGGCATCGATAGAAGAAAGTGACTGATGATATTGGAAGTTACAAAGTACACAGGTAAGCAACGGTACGAAAGATGCATGTCGGGTAAGGTAAGAATATTGAAGTATGATTGAAATGTAAAGTTGAAGTGTCACACCCCAATCTTCATCAGGGCGTGACGGGCACCCGACTCTCATCCGAGTCGAGCGAACCCTCAAACGTCAACTCAAATTTTTTTTTTAAAACAAGAATTAAAAATTGTAAATGAAATACCAAAATCGGCACGTGGCTCAAGGCACCTCAAAACATGTTACATATATACATACGACAAAGAACTAGGCGAGCCAAAAGGCCTCTGCCATTTACGTACAACAAAATAATGGCCGACAAGGCCAAACGTAACTCTGACTCCCCGCGCGGTTCGCGGACTTCTACGAGTATGACTGCGCAATTATAAAACTATACCAAAACGAGAACGACCTCGGAGCAAATGGAGGCATGTCGACTCCAGATGCTAACTCCTCTAAGAAGGCGGGTCCCCAGTTGCGTCCACGACACTGCGGGCATGAAACGCGACCCCAGAAGAAAGGGGTCGATGCGGAATATGTCTTGAATATGTAAGCGTCAACAAGAAATAGGAAGCATGAATCAGAAAAGTACAACAGATAGCAAGTTTAGGTTACACGACATGAATTAAATATTTAAATATAATAGTCCGCCGGACGGCCGGCTTCGACCTAATAATAATAACAATAATAGTAATAACAATAGTAATGACAATGATAATAATACTAGTAATCCCCTTAATGTGTCTTGGGTTCCGACATACGTCTATCACTGGCCCCCGGACATCCGGTCCCGGAATAAAATGATGGCCCCTTCGGGCATGCGGTCCAACATACGTCTATCCTGGCCCCTTCGGACATGCGGCCCGACATAATGACCCCAGCCCCGCCGGGCATGTCACTCGTGGCATACGGCTACTGGCCCCGCCGGGCATGCCACTCGTGACATAATACTAATCCTAGCCCCTTCGGGCATAATAATAATAGTAATAATACCAATAAAATCTCACACCTCCTTCGGAGTGGTTTGGAAAATACGAATAATAAGATATCGCACTCCCCCCGGAGTGGTTTTGAAAAGTTTTATAAAATATCACACTCCCCCGGAGTGGTTTGAAAAGTTTTATAAAATATCGCTTAATAGTTAGGGCAATAGCCAAAAGTTTTCCTTCAATTGTGGTACAAAAATAAGACAAATAAAACGATGGCGGAGATCGGGAATAGCGGGTCCGCCCGGGTCAACGGAGGTGGCGTACTCGAATTACATATACTAAGCTTAATGGAGTCATTTATGGAAGTTTCAAGGCAATTCGATTACATTCCGGCAAGTTACGGACGTTTGAGCATTTTCCAACACGATATAAGGATTCTAGTTCAATCGCCGAATGAATAGTGCTCCATTTCGAATCGGATTTCGATGAACAGAATAACCCCCGAGGCTCAAATTCAAGCCTAGTACACCTAGGACATGCCAAAGGAAGGAGAGGGATAGCTTCACATACCTTACGGGTGTCTTATGCTCGCTTGAGTTCAATTCCCGTTTCGTCCTGAATCTGCAAATGGTCACAATTACCAATTGTAAGTTATAAGTCTTTAGGGATTCATTCTTGGCCCTTTCTTGTTTACAGAAATTTGGGCAGCACTTCCCTGAAAATACACCATCCCCAGAATCAACTCGGCCAATTTTACTCAACAACAAATCGGAATTTAACCCGGCCAAACTATCAACATAGAGTCAACAACCATACTAACAATTTCCATATTCAATCCAAACTACATTACGCTAACTCAATTAATATACTACTTCCTTCAAAACCTTCCAATTCCAACAACACAATAATAGCCTTACAATATATTTTTCCAACAACACCATACCAATATCATTGTCTTATACATGTAAGAACATAATATTCACTTCATGTTAATCTCTAAGATAAGTCTCCAACTACTACAACTTTACTAAGACCATTAAGCTTCTATTATCAACGTCAAATCTACAACACAACAATCAACATACTAGATAAAATTTGTTCACCAATCAACAAATATACACGGCCAACTCACTACACACCACACCAAACTTCTACTTCCATATTTATCATAATTTTCATGATTTCCATTCAACTTCATTCACTTTAACATCCATAAATCTTCTATAACATAAAAAGAAAACATAACATCCTTGCCTTTTCCCAACCCCATGGCTCACGGCCACCTCCATACACACACACACACGCCATGCACACACACGTCACACTTCCATAATTCCCATCTAATTTTTAATCATCATAACATATAAATTCATTCCATAGCATGAAACATAAGAATCTTACCTTTTTCTTAAAATTTTAACTTTCCGCAAACGTCGTTCTTTTGCTCAACTAAATATATCACGTCGAAGAGCGTCTTGAGCTTGCTACTAATTCAAGAAAAACAAGATTTTTGGATGAAGCTAAGGGACTTGGAAATTTTTTTTCTTTCTTCTTCTTCTTTCTCTCTTGGAGCCGAGAGCTCTTTCTTTTTTTTTTTCTCTTCTTTTCTT
This sequence comes from Lycium ferocissimum, assembly GCF_029784015.1. NCBI lineage: Eukaryota > Viridiplantae > Streptophyta > Magnoliopsida > Solanales > Solanaceae > Lycium > Lycium ferocissimum. Next base: position 11,916 of record NW_026715852.1, on the reverse strand, counting down.
TTGATTTCTTGAAGTTTCTTAAGTGCTTATCCCCTTATATAATTAATCATGTGATTAATTGCATGGGTTGGGCCAAGGCCACCATTTGGCCGGCCACCCCCCTCTCTTTTGGGCCTATTTTCTCTTTTTTTCTTTTGAGCCCAATTGCCTATAAATCATATGTTGCAATTTCCCGAAACAAATTTCCAAGATTCCAATTTTGCCCTTGGCCCTCTCCAATGTTCTCGTGTCAACACTTTCCATAAGTAACAACATACACTTCACAAAAAAATCAAAGCATGGCCTTATTCTTACAAATCACAATTATGTCCAAATTTTCCAAATGTGCAAAAACACGGGATATAACATGAAGAATGAAAGGGAAGGTAGATAGGAAGGTATAACAGGACAGATCACTAAAGGATCAGGTACATCTCGAGGTGTGATATATGAGGTAAGTTTCGACATCTTTATACTTTTACTTGAAATTGGGAGCCCTGTGTGGCTGAGATATGTCATATATATATTAGCCCTGTGAGGCGTTCTTTGCAGTATTTGTTGCGTGCGGAGTTTGGATAGTAAAGAAATATAGAAACCTGTAGAAATTTCTCTAGAATTTAAAGGAGATAAGGTACAAGCTTGTAATATGTCCTAACGGGAAAAGATGTTATGTAAAAAGTAATGGCAGGATGAGATTAAGTTAGGATCGGAGTATCGTTCACAACTACAAGAGATGAGTTAAATGTTGTTGAATTGAAAATAGTAGCGATTGTCAGTTCGACATTGATATGGTAAAGAGAAATGTTAGAGTAAATTAGGGAGACTGGTAGTACTAAAACATGACATAGAAGAGAAAGGGTAATTCCAATAGAGTGTGATCGGAAATCTTGATTAGATGGATAAGCACGAGTAAAATATGACAAATTCATTAGCAAAATAAGATAACAGCATGACTGAGACAGAGGTACAAAATACAAAGGTTATAACGAATGAGATCAAGAAGTGGCACTCTATAGAGTTGATTATGATCAGGGTATAATGAGAACGTAGCAAGAACTGTAATACAAAGTAAGTGAAGTGTAGCGAGGAAACGACTAAAGATGTGACATGTTCTACATGAATAAGAAAGTGAATGCAAGTGTGAAACCAATAAGCGAGCCATGGGGCAGTAGATAAGAAAGCTTATAAAATCTTGTTGGAGGAAGATCCAGCATAGAGGTTTCGCAATGACAGAAATGATAGCAAGTAAAAGGAAAAAGGAAGTCGACTTGAAAAAGAAATCAGAGAAAAGTGATATGGCACAGTAGTAACAGTTGTGATTTGTATAATCGAGATCACGAGTGATATCTCTGGTTGGATGTAAAGGACCAAGACTACAGAAAGATGAATAACAAAATAAAACGATTATTAGGAAAAGGATTAGCATAATAATAATGAGAGGGGATGATCAGGATGAACAACATAAGTTTTGGAAGCGAAGAATGGATTGTATAGAAGTAATATATTCTAAAGGACAAGGCGCTATTGAGTTAAGAATAGGGTTCCTCGTGTGAGGAATGAAGGATTGATTATAGCGGGAGGTAATAAGATAAATTGAGGAGGAAGAATAAAAAGGAATAAGTATGGTTATAGGAAGAATAGAAAATATGCGAAGTACGCGCACTTAAGAAGTAGTCGTATTATGAAAAAAAAATGGAAGATGCATCTCCTATGAATATCCTATACCAAGATAGAACAAGTAAAGTATATAAAGGAATAAGCTGGAAAGAAAAATGCGGCCATCAGTTATGAGTTTACCATACGACGATAAAGCAATAAAGCAAGGCTATCACCAACGACAAATACGATATGATTATGATTTAGTTTTAAAATCAAAATTGAGTGCAATACAAGAGTAGAAAAGTATGAGGCATAAGAGGTATTAGCTGTGCATGAGACTTAGATCCTTCAAAATAAAGATGGCAGGTTTAAGGGAAAATGCAGTTACGGTCGCTATAAGTCGACTACGGGAAAGAGAGGAATAAGTCGAGATGGGAAGAAAAAGGGAAGGATGACGCTATAAGTGAACTCTGAGTATCGAAGAATGGGATAAGTGACGTTATATGGATGGTACGGATAGCTAGATACACTACTATTTCAAGTATCCCTATGGAACAGAAGTTGTTAATTTGAGCGGATGTAGACATTGACTCATAACTAATGGTTGAGCTAAGTAAAATACAACCTTGTCTAGATTGCTATGTTGGTTGTATTACTTGGTTGCAACACTGCAAGATGAGCACGTTAAGACTTCACATTTGAATATGATATAGTATAATAAGGGAATTGATGAAAGAGATATATGAGTTCGAGATTGGAAGTGGGGTAACGGAGATAAGTAAGACCCTTAAAGGGGGGAAGCGAGTAAGGAAAATACAAGTGTAGGGATTGAAACGATGAATCCTGAGATGTGATAGATATAGACTTTAAAAAAAAAAGTTTTGGTATGTATGATATACGTAAAGTAGAACGAACCAAAGGAAGGGAAGTTTATGAATAAGATTAGATGTCCATTCACGAATTACACAAGAACGGTTATGTAACCTGCAAGTATTTACATGTCGAGAATGAAACCGATTAGGTACTTAAAAAGAGGAGTAAGAGGTAAGCAAGAAGAGTGTGTTTGTGATACTCCGGGTCAGTTGGGGGAAAATATATGGTAAGTTAAGTCGAAATGTTGAGTTGGAATTGTCATTAAGGAAAAATAGACAATTACTCTGAATATGATATATGTTATATGTTTCCTACGATAGCCCTGGGGTGTGTTATATTACTTATGCATTCGATAGGATCATCGAATAAAGGGGGTTTTACCAGAAGGATATTACGCCTTGGAACTTTCATTTTTGTATCATTGTGGTTATAGCAAATTTCCAGCAATTTACCAGAGGGTTATGATATTCTAAAAAATTATGAATCCTTGAATGAGTCAACGAGGGACACCTACGACAAGATATCTCGGATTGAATTTATCCAGACTCTACAGATGTGAATCAATACCATTTTTATGGCCTTATGGAAGAAAGGAAGTGGGAGAGATCCACAGACCATTGAGCAAGAAAAAAGATCGACGAGTTCGAGTGTCAAGGAGGATCATATCAGGAAAATGATTCACTTATTAAAATGATAACTCTAAGAAGGAGGTACGCTGTGGACTACGCGACCTAAATAATGAGTGCAAGTAGACCTATAAGAATTAGAAGAAAGGACAAGAGGAGCCAATATGCGATGGTAAACCTACCCAAGGGAAAGATAGCTCCTATTCTACAGTATTACTGGAAAAATGACTCCAAAACAAGAAAAAATCGACTTAAGTTTCAAGTATAGATGGATATAGTAAGTTGTATTCAATTATGGGAGTTGCTAAATTATGACCACCTTCTTTGGAAATTCAATATTAACTGGTGTCAAGGGAAAATGGTATTAAGTTAAGAGGCACAACATTTCACCCTCGGTCGACGGACGAAATTTGAACGTCTTATTCGAACGCTAGAAGATATGTTGTGAGCTGTATCATTGACTTCGAGGAGGTAGGGGACGATCATTTGCCACTTATTGAGTACGCATAATAATAGCTACCATTCTAGTATTCGGAATGATAGTACGAGGCCTTATATGGGAGGAAGTGCGGTCACCTATCGGTTGGTTCGATGTTGGTGAGACTAAATTGATAGGAGAGGACATGATTCGGCAACTGTTGATAAGGTGAAGCTTATTAAGGAGAGATTGTTGGCAGCCTAGAGTCAACAGAAGTCATATGCAGATAATCGACGTCGACACTTAGAGTTTCAGATTGTTGATTGGGTGTTTCTGAAGGTGTCGCCCATGAAGGATGTGATGAGATTCGGCAAGAAGGGGAAACTTAGCCTAAGATACATTGGGCCTTATCAAATTATTCGTAGGGTAGGCAAGGTTGCCTATGAGTTGGACCTACCATCTGATTTGGAAGCAGTATATCCGGTCTTTCACATATCAATGCTTCGTAAATGTATTGGTGACCCTTCTAGAGTATTCCCTGTAGACGATGTCCAGGTAACAGAGGATTTGTCTTACGAGGAGAGCCCTATAGCTATACTTGATCGTCAACTTAGAAGATTGCGTACTAAGGATATGGCTTCCGTCAAAGTATTTGTTATATCCCGTATTTTGCACCTTCGGAAAATTCGAAATAATTGTGACGAGTTAGAGACAAGACCATACTTTGAACTTATTTAATACATAAGTTGTTCACGAAAATATTGACGCGGAAACATCGAGGGAGGCTAAGGGTAAAAGTGGAATTTTGAAAGAAATTTGTTTCATGAAATTACAAATTGTTAGCCAACAAATTGGGCTCAAAAAAAAAAAGAAAAAAAAAGGCCCAAACATGGGGTGGACGGCCATGTGTATGTATGGCCCAAGCCCATGTCTTGAATTAAATCAAGACCATTAAATAAATAAGGGGCTATGCATCATTTTCATCTAGAAAATTCAAGAAAGCAAAACAAAAGAAGAAGAGAGAAAACAAGAGGGACCATTCGGCCAACCCATGGGATTTGACCATGGGAAATCTTGTCCCTAAATTTTTTTTTTCTTGTGGTATTCCTACTAATTCAAGGGTCCTCTACAACGTGGTATAATTATTTTGGAAGATAAGTCATCCGTTTCGTCGTTTCCATTCTAGTCAAGTGGAGAAGTTGAAGAGCAAAGGTAAGAATTCATGCCCTTTTATGTGTTATGTATGGCTTGTGAATGTTGTGGTGTGTAGAAGTGAATGAAATTCATGGAAATATGGACATAGAGGTGTGGCCGTGTGCATGGGTGATTGTAGGACCAATGATTCAATGATTTTATGTAGTGTTTTAATTGTTGTTGTTGTGAATTCTATGTTGATAATGAAAGTGTGATGATGTTAGTTGCGGTTGTAGATGTTGGAGCTTGTAGTGTGGTATATATGTTGTTTAGGAAAAATGAATAAACTTCTATGTAATACTTTGATTATTGTTGACATGTATTCTATGACGAAAATGAGAATTCGATGATTTAAATTGATCTTTGGAATGGCTACGGGCTGATTTGAAGCCAATGTGATCTTGGTGTCGTCTCCTTGATTGTGAAGACAATGTTGTTAGTAAGTGTGTCGTTGGCATAGTCTATGAATTTGGAAGCAAGAAATGTGTTGTGAAGTTTTGTTGCACTTGTGGGGATTTCGGGTGAAGTATGTATTGGTGGAATAATTTGAATAGTTGTGGATTGAGTGAAATACGTTCGAATGATGTTGAATGATCTTTGATTAGCATTTGAATGTATGAACAATGTGGATTGAATATAATTGAGATGCCGTGAAAATTGTAGAACGAAGTTGCCAATACTAGTATGCGTTTTGAATCAATTGTTGATATTGTGGATGGTTAAATTCTCGGATTTGCCGTTGTTGTGTTTTTGGCCGAGTTGAATTCTCGGGGATGGCGCATTTACGGAAATGCTGCCCAAATTCTGTAGACAATTGATACTTTAAGATTCAATTTCTAAAGGCTCTAATCAATGTTTGGTAAACATGACCATTTGTAGATTTTGGAGCGTTTGGAATTTGAATTTGGAGTAGCGTAAGGAGCGGAAAAGGTATATAAGGCTTCACTCTTCCTTCTTTTGGCATGTCTTAGACCTAATAAGTTTGAATGCGAGCCTCGGGGACAACTACGTTCTTAGCAACCGAGCTTGAATTTGACACTTTTCCATTGATAGAATTGAATCAAGTTTTTCATGCTTTGTTGAAATAAACGCCCAAGCCCCATGACTTGCCCGTATGATTGGATTTCACTAAAATTCCATAAATGATTCTTTAGAGCTTAATGTGTGTAATTTGTGTACACCACCTCCGTTGGCTTGAGGTGCCCCACTATTCTCGATTCTATCCTATTGTCCTAATTGACTTATTTTTACACGATGATTAAAGGGAACTTTTGGCTTTGTTGTTTCAAGTTCGTTAAGATCCATATGCATCCTCTAATACAAGCATCTAGAAATTCCGATATGAGTATTTTGATTCGACTATTCGATATAAATATTAAAATGTACAAATAATCGATATAACTACTTCCAATTCGGATATAAGTATCCGGATATGAACATTCGATTTGAGCATTTTAATATAAGCACTTTGATGTGAATATTCGATGTGAGTATGCAACTTGATATAAGAAATTTTATGAATAATCGATATAAGTGTGTTGATAAAAGTACTCTACTATAAGTATTATGAGATAGGTACTTTGACATAAGTATTTTTATACAAGTATTTTGACATAAGTATTGGGATAAAAGCATTCGATATGGATGTTCGATATAAGTGTTGTTAAAAGTATTGACAAGAGTGTTACGATCGGTATGTACTGCGAGATAAGAATGATGATATGAGTAATACATTTATGAATAATTTGCTACGAACATTTGATAGGAATATCTTACGCCAAGCTACGATGTTTTGGTTGTCGAACGACGGCACGTACGATTGTTCTATTGAGTCTTCGGATGACGGTAAGTGTGTATATGTGCGAGTCTTGATTTGTATGCATATGGTTGTGTACTACTCTGTTCGTGCAAGTTTTGATATGTACATTCAACGGGCCGGGCCGGGACGGGTTCTCGTGCGTACTCCACATTGTTCCCGGTTAATGACCCACCCGATGATTTGGCGGGACACGTATATGATGATGGCGCATCCGGACCGGATCCCTGGATTATCCGTCGAAGGGCGGGACATGTTATGAGTCCCTCGGCGGGCCGGGACACGTTACATTTGTCCATGACATTTGATGTGACATATGATTACGCTATACATGATTCTATCCACCGAGTCCGTAATAAAGGGCGGGACACGTTATATGCATATGCTATACATGATATTGATATATGTGATTCCGTTTACGATTGGTCCCTCGCGGCGGGGCGGGACACGTAATATGTATAAAAGTGCGTGATCTTGATATGCGACCTTATTCACCGAGTCCCTCACTAAAGGGCGGGACACGTTATGTGCATAAGTATGTATATGTATATGTATACGAATTATGATTTGATATCTTTTCATTTGTTACGCAAGGAAAACGTATTGATGACTTTTCACGGTGTTGCGGATTCGGAAAAAAAGATTTCCATTTTTGTTTGGTCATGATTCCCGTGTATCTCATGCCTTACATACTCGGTACATTTCGTCTTGCCCCTGTTCTTCGGGGCTGCGTTTCATGCCGCGCGGTACTCCGGATGATTAGCGGCCATTATACAAAGATGCTCGATTGGATTGGCGGCTCCGTTTGCTCGGAGTGTCGCCGAGTCGGAAGTTTGTATGATATGTCTTACGGATGGATGTTAGAGACTTTGCGGACAACGTCATGGGTATTGGTTGTCGACCGAAGAATGCGGCTCCATCGGTGATATGTCGGTGTTATGTACTAAAATTTTATATAATTTATAAATTTGTTCGATTTAAAGGCTACGAGAAAAGAGATTGCTAAAAATCTTGCTATGTATTTTATCTTATTTGATTTAAAAAGTTTGGCGTGATTTTGTATGCGGTAAGAGTCTGAGGGTTCGCTCGGCCCTAAGTAAGGGTCGGGTGCCCATCACACCCTAATAAGGTTAGGGTGTGACAGTATTGTGGTGAAATAATAATAGGGAAGAGATGACCTCGAAGCCGAAGATGAGATGAAGAATAAGTATCCTTACTTGTTCCCAACGCCTACAGGTAATTTATATTTCTCACTTGACTATATTGATTGGTAGATGAGACTATAAGATATTGTGGCCCTGTGAGGCATCTGTGGGAAGCTAAATACAGGTTGGTAGGTATACCGATAGAGGGGACCTTCCCGAAATTTTAATAAAACCCTATAGAACTAGTTTAACATTCGAGGACGAATGTTCTAAAAGGGGGAAGGATGTTATATTCCGTATTTTTGTACGTTGGAGTATTCGTAAGCTAATCGACATAAGTTCAAGGACAAGATTATTTTTTGGGATATGAGACAAGGACTTTTTAATCCCGATTTTAATAATGTACGGTTTGCTTATTAATTACAATTAGTGGAGATATTAGTGAAGTGGGATTAATTAACTATGATCAGATTATTAAGTGAGGATTAATGATTAATTATCTTAATTAGGCCACTAAGTGGGCCCCACTAAGACATGGCTGAATATGATTGGCTCATGGATAATGACATGCCCAAGTGGGACACATGTCAAGTGGGCTGGCCACATGTCAAGATGGCTGGCTGCATATATATATGTAGCAATGACTCATTAAGTCATACATATTCATCTTCACAAATGCACTTGAGAGAGAATTAAGAACAACCATGGCTGCTACTGTTCACGGCCAGCTCCAAGCTTTTAAAAAAAAATAAACTTTATAAATCCCTAAGGTGTTCTAAACATTCAAAGGAGGCAGCAACATAGGGATTTAAATTGAGGCAGAAGAAGTGGTGCAATTGGTACAAGTAATTGTAGGACCTGTCCTAACTAATTTGAGGTAAGATTTCTTCTTCTTGTAATTTAATTGGAGTTAATAGTTTTGTAATGGAGAGATTAATTTGTATTAAGTGGAATTGGAAGTAAGAAAATTGCATGATTAATGTTGGCGTTGTAAGTGGGCAGAATTGGAGTTGTTCCAATTAGATTGAGTTTGATTGTTTCTATTGTTATTTATGTTATGGATTATGTGTTAAAAGTGAAAGGGAAGCTTAAATCATGCTAGAAATTTTGTATTGATTTCATGGGCTGTTTTAGAACTTGTTGTGATATTAAGATAGTTTTCTTGCATATAGTAGTAGATGTCGTTGTTGTGTTGTTGCTGATATGAATCACCAAACTTGGAAGAAAGAAGCGTATAAAATATCGTATACGAAGCGTATATGGGTTGTTTGGTATATTCTTAGATGTTCGTGAGATTATCGGGCATTGTTATGTTGTAATTAAGGGCTGTTTGGGGCATGTTGTTGTTAAGTTATTGATGGGATTTGGTTGTGTAGGGATAATAGTCACTGATTGTTGTGTTGCTCGGTTCGAAAGAAAAGATAAGTTTAAAACGTACCTCTCTTAGTCCGAAAGATTGATTTTGGGTGGTTGTAATTGTTGGACTATTGTAAGGTCGTTTCGATGAAATGTTGTGGCTATAGATTATTAAGGGTAACTTGGATATGTCGTAGTCATTATGTTGACTATTATTGAATGTTGTAATGTGTATACTGATTTGGAATGTTATGCGGGCTATTTCGGGGTATTCTTGAACCTCGTTTTGGCTAGTTCGTGATAGAGTAACTTGGACGTGTGGTAGTTGATATTGATCTGGTCGTTTCATAATTGAATTGTATGTGAGGGAAATGAACAATATAGGAGAAATGCCGCCCAATTTTCTAGAATAAGCTACTAACGTTGGAATACGTTTTTAACCTTTCCGTAGCTTAACCATAGTTCTTAACATTTTAATATAGGTTGAGATACTTCGGGCAGCGTATATGTATTGTATCACGAATAAGCGTTAAAGGTATGTAAAGCTATCCTTTCTTTCTTTTTGGCATGATCTATGTGAGACAAACAAACGATGAATGTATAAACTCCAAAGAAGCTCCTATTCTTAGAGACACTAGGATGGCTAATGTTCTTGATTTGCAGAAGCTATTTCATTATGTCTTGATACGTGTCTATGATTCCAGAAGTCTATTTGATATACTCCATAATGACATTCGAGGGTACTTGACATGATGTTGTCTTTGATTCTCAAGTGTTAGTTCATTCTAATTATTCTATTGAGTCTCGATGATGATTTAGTTTGCATATGGTTGCCCACTCTTTCTGCTGCGTGCATCTTTGTTAATATGTCTTTCACGGGTCCGGGCCGGGTATGTTTTCGTACACGGTTATTTTGCATTGTTCCTTGAGTCCCTCATTAGAGGGTATATATATGATGATATGATGATGTGATGATGGCATTGAGTCCCATGATGGGCCGGGCATGGTCTACATGTATACGACTTTATTCACCGAGTCCATAATGGGCCGGATATGGTATATGATATAGCTATGCTTGATTTTCATTTCATAAGGCGCAGGTACAGTGATATCTTGATTGTCATACTCGTCTCCTGTAATCTCTATTTCAGTCATGATCCTCTTTATTGTATTTCATGCTTTATATACTCACTACATATCTTGTACTGACTCCCTTTCTTCGGGGGGCTGCGTTTCATGCCCGCAGGTACAGATACTCGATTTGGTGATCCTCCAGCCTAGGATTTCTACTGTTTGTTTGGAGAGCTCCATTGTTCCGGAGCCTAGCTTATTTTGGTACAGATCTTTTGATGTAGACTTATGCATATCCAGGGGTACGGCGGGGCCCTGTCCCGTCATATTTCACTATTGATACTCTTAGAGGTCTGTAGACATATGTGTGGGTTGTATATAGGTGTTGTTCAGCTGTGTCAATATGGCTTGTTTTGGGATGTTCCCGTACGTAGTGGCAGCCTTGTCGGCTTGCGTATTGTGTTATGCTTGATTAGTTGTGACTCCTCAGGAGACAGGTTATCGTGATATATGACGTTATGAATCTTTAGTTGCTTTTACAAGTTTCCATTCCGTCCTCTGTTTCAGTTTGACTATATCTAACAGGTTCGTATACGAGTGTCCAGCTCGGGCACTAGTCATGGCCCATGGGGTTGGGTCGTGACAAGGGTCTTCCAAGACTAAGGATTTCTTCAGAATGAATCCCCCAGTCTTCACGGGGACAAAGAAAGACGTAGACCCTCAGGACTACATTGATGCTCTTCAGAAAATCTTCAGGATTATGACAGTTACAGAAACTGAAGCAGCTACTTTTGGAGCTCATCAGCTGCAGAGCATTGCTAACACATGGTATGAATCTTGGGAATTGTCCCGAGGTGAGGATGCACCCGATGCTACATGGGATGAGTTTGCAAGTGCATTCCTAGACCACTTCATGCTAGTAGAGGTCACCAAAGAGTTCAGGACTACTATTTGGAGTTTGTCAGTCTGGCCAAGCATGCTTCAAATATGGTATCGGACATGAGGGCGAGAGTGAGGAGGTTTGTTGGAGGACTTGATTCCCATTTGTATGATGGGGCCAACATTGCTGCACAGAATGGGGGAATAACCATCTCCAAGATGGTTGCTTTCGTACAGGGCAATGAGACAAGGCTAAAGGAAGAGGAAGCCTTGCAGAAAGAGAAAGACAAGGAGTTCAACAAGAGGGTCAAGTCTACTTAGGACCGGTTCGGCGGGAACGGAAACGGGAAATTCTTTAAGAACGAGGTCGGCGGGACTGCTCGTCCATAGCAAGTGCTCCGGTTTCAAGTTCGGGAAGATAACCGTCGGCGGCGGAATTTCGGGTCGTCGGGCTCCCGAGTCTCGGGCCGGTGTGACTCGAGTAACTTCCCCGATCCGATTTGTGCTAAGTGTGGGAAGAGGCATCTGGGGAGTGCGGCTACGGATCTAATATTTGCTATGGGTGTGGCCGGCCGAGATGTTCGGCGAAATTGCCCTTCAATCGGACGGGGGCACGGAGGTAACCGGACGGTCGATGAATTCGTCGGTTCCTCATAATAACGGACTCGGGCGGGACGTGCACCAGCTAGATCCGGCAATACAAGCGGTGGCCCAAACCGTTTGTATGCTTTGACCGGGCGTCAGGATATCGATGCCCGTACTGATGTTGTCACCGGATATCGATGCCCGTACTGATGAGCTCGGACCGCCCCGAAACGCTCATAGGAGGTTCCATAAGATATAACATTCCCCAAATTTCATAGGAGGTCTCGGATGGGGTTGACACCCGTCCGCGGGCCCCGTGACTTTTCTATGTGTGTTCTTAATGACCTTCGGGGAAAGACTTAGTACTACTTTCAC
>NW_026715851.1:0-96631 GCF_029784015.1 Lycium ferocissimum | reverse complement strand
TATATAAATGGGCTCAACTTTGCAAATACAACCTGAATCGATTTTATTCTAATTGATTATTTCAAATATGACCCTATTTGGCTTAACTAGCTAATTAAAGTCAAATTACACTAATGACCTCAATTAATTTGAGTCAACGAACTTGGTTATTTAAATTAAGGTCATTAAAAGGCTAATTTTGCAAAAATGACCCCAATTGTCTTAAACCATGAATTGGTTAATTCAATTGTGGCTATAACAGGAACAGTTAAACAATTAAAAGTCAATTTGCAATAACGACCATAATTAACTAATCAATCAATTATCATAATTAAACACTAGAAATAATTATTAAGGATTGAGGGACAAAATGGTCAATCTTTTTAATTAATCAAATTCCTTGGATTAAAGGGAATAAAATATTTGCTATTTTGATTTTTGGCAATTTAAGCAATCAAATAAATAATTATTTAAAATTATTTTTCTCTTTGGCTAAATCTAGCAAATGATTCATAAGTGTTATAAAATGTACTAATTGATTCCTAAATGGTTTCTAATATCATAGAAATTATTTCATCAATTTAAAGGAGTAAAATATCGACCTAAACAATTTTACAAAAATTATTCTGACCTCTAAAAATGCATGATTTACTTTGTTTATCATCCAAGGACTCTGAACAATTAAAATAAATTATGGGAGGTCATAAATTAGGTGTTCACAATTGCCCCTTCGGTGTTGGGGGATAGTGAGACCATCCCTGAGCAACGAAATTTGACTAACCCATCCCTGAGCAACGAAATTTGACTAACCCGACACATTCTACTTCTCATTATTATGCAATTTCACATATGTTGCTGGACCCTGGCTTCTGAGTTTCCTACATATCTCGGGCTATACGAGAGTTCAGGTCGCTTGTAGTTCGACTCAACTAAGGACTTTTAACTGATTCGACAGGAAGGTCCTGAGATTTTTGGCGTAGTGACTGGGGTTTTTCTGGACAGCTGTTGGAATGTGACCGACTCTCTAGCCTTGATCCCACCTACATATCCCTAGTCTCTGGGAATCAAGTCACATGTAGTTCGACTCGTTGGAGAAGTGCATGTCCCTTATGTGGGAACGCCTTCAGATTTCCTGGTATGTGTCACACCCTAATTTCCGATAGGGCATGATGGGCACCCGACCCTTACTTAGGGCCGAGCGAACCCGCTGACTCTCGTAATATTCATAATCATGCTGGGCCCTTAAATCATGACATGAATGCATAATGAAAGTTTTCCAAAGAACAACATACTTTTCATCTTTCTCAAATCGAATAAAATCTGCAATCATATGAAATCTGTGATATAATGCATAATGATACATCGGCTTATAGAGCCGCTTATAAAACTGACATATCATATACATGACTCTGTCTGCAAAGTCTCTAACATAACTCAAGATACCATAACATAACCACTCTGACTCGGCAACACTCCGGGAGGAAAGGGAGCTCGCCAATCCAGCTGGAACATCTTCTACTCATCTGTATACACCTGCGTGGCATGAAACGCAGCCCCCGAAGAAAGGAGGTCGATGCATCGAATATGTATCGAGCATGTAAAGCATGAAATACAAGAAACGATTCACATCGAAATAAGGAGTATAGAGAATCATAAGGCTTGCCTCTGAAACATAAATCATGCATGTCAATATCATGTAGTACATATGCATACTCATAACGTGTCCCGGCCCTCTAGTGAAGGACTCGATAAGTAAAATCATCATGTCATGTACATATAACGTGCCCCGGACCTCTAGTGAGGGATGCGGTAAGTAAAATCATCATATCATATACATATAACGTGCCCCGGCCCTCTAGTGAGGGACGCGGTGAATGAAGTCATCATATGCCATCCTGGCTGCCTCCCCCATATCATCATCATATCATATAACGTGCCCCGGCCCTCTAGTGAGGGACGCAGTGAATATCATCAAATACATATAACATGCCCCGGCCCTCTAGTGAGGGACGCGGTGAATAATGCGGTGGGGTCGTGCACGAATACATGCCCTGGCCCGGGACGCAGTGAAAGAAGTAATAACAGCTCGCACGAGCAGAGTAGTGAGAAACCATATGCATATAAATCATCATTACAGACTCAGCAGATAAGTAGACAAATCAATGCTCGAGTACCCGAATAGTAGGCACACTTAGGGCTCTTGAAATATCATTATGAAACATGTCACATAACGTCTCAGAAATCATAAACATATATCGAGCCAATCCGAGCCCGCCTATGAAAGTTACGGGCATCATACGTTATAAAATCATTTGCGAGCATATCAAAGCAATCCGGTTCCGTCTAGGAAAGTTACGGACATTTTTAGACATAAGATCTTTTAAGAACAAAAATTCTTTTGCAACATTTGAAATTCAATCATACATAAGACTTAAGGACCATAGTCCGACCATATGAAGAACGTCAACATCAAGAAGCAAATAAGAATCGTAAACATGCTCGGGACCTAAGAATGGAGTTACCCCAAGGCACATATTATGTCATACCTTACTTACGTCTAAGACATGCCAAAAGAAGGAAAGAGTAAGCTTTACATACCTCGTCCGCTTTCTAAGCTATTCCGAACTTAAGTCTCGGCTTCTCAAAATCTACAATATTGTCATTAGACACCAAGCATTAGTCACAAGCACTTAGTAATCCAATTCCAAACTAGCACTTTATCTACAGAAATTTGGGCAAAGATTTCCCCTCAAATTCAACAACCCCGAGAATTCAACTCGGCCAAATCTTCAACAACAATACCAATAACCACATTAACAACATCAACAATCAATGTGTTACAATATTATTCATGTAAACGCAAGAAACTATACTAACTCCTACATTAGCTCACAAACGGTTTCATCTTCAACTTGTACCATCCAATACCTTCATTTTCATCACCTAATCCATAACAACAACAACCAAAATACCAAGTAAATTTAATTCTTCATTCCTTACCAAGGCAGCCCCTATACGGCCACAACAACAACACCATAATTTCATGAATTTCATTCATTTCCACACGTTAACAACATTATTCTCATAAATGCAAGAAACTATATTAAAACTCCATTAGCTTCTACAACAAGCCACAAGCGACTATGACTTCAATTTGAACCATTAGACTTTCATTTGCACCATAAAATCCACAACACAACATCCAAGCATACTAAATAAAATTTGTTCTTCACTCCCACACAACACAACATATACACGGCCACAACTCAACACCCACGGTTCAACACCAACATCCAAGGTTTCATGATTTTCATCCAATTCTACACACTACAACATGTACAAATCATCCATAACATATGAAAAAGAAGATTGAACCATACCTTTTCCACTTAGTTCTTCACTCGATAGGATTGGTGCTTTGAACTAACACTTGTTCTTACCACTCCAACAATTACTCCATGTTGTTACACACCTTCTAAGGAGTTGAAAAACTAGAGGAAATTATTTTTTGATCAATTTTTCATGGCACCTTGCTCGGCTTGGACCATGGCCGAATGGCTTCTTGGTTTTCTCCAAGCTTCTCAATTTTTCTCTAAGCTTCTAAATGTTGAAAAAAAGATGACTACTAGTCTTATTTATCATCTAATACACATATATAATTAACACATGTGGCCCATGGCCCACTTCACTATGCACGGCCACTTGGCCCTTATTTCATGAAATGTTAACTTTCCATAATTCACTTTTAACCCCAAATTTTTCTTAATATTTCATGCCAATAAAATCATAAGCAACTTATGACTTAAAACAAAATCGTGGTTAAAAGTCTCTGCCTCGTATCCCGAAATAGTCTTGTCCTTAACTTTTCATGGTTAACTCGGATTATCCCAATGTACAAAATACGGGATATAACAGTATGCATCCGACCGGTCGCGATTTTTAGTAAAGAAAAATAAAATAGACAAAATTGTGGCTGAGTCTGAGATTGGATGGCTTCCAAATCATGGCCGGAGAGCTTGACTCTCATGGGCACCCTATCTTGACCGACTGCATAAGAAAAAGTTCCATGTTTGCTCCGCAGTTTATCTAGATCTGTTTCAGCAAGCGGGCTCCTTTTTGGTGGTAGTGTGCCCATGTTCGAAACTTGACAATATTGCAGATGTTCTTCGTGGAATTTTAGATGAATGGCCTTCTCGGCAATTTGCATGAATGACCCTCTCGGCAGTTTGTATGAATGGCCCTCTCGGCAGTTTGTATGTATAGCCCTCTCGACAGTTTGTATGAATAGCTCTCTCAGCAATTTGATATGAATGGCCCTCTCGGTAGTTTGTATGAAAGGCCCTCTCAGCAGTTTGTATGAATGGCCCTCTCAGCAATTTGTATGACTGGCCCTATCAGCAATTTGATATGAATGTGCCTCTCGACTGTTTGTATGAATAGCCCTCTCGACAATTTGTATGAATGGCCCTCTTGGCAATATGTATGAATGGCCCTCTCGGCAGTTTGTATGAATGGCCCTCTCAGCAGATTAAATAAATGAATAGCCCTCCGTACGCATGCGGATGATGATATGGCCTTTGGGTCGGATGATCTTTCTTTCGTCCATTGTATTGGTTGTTGACCCTTATGGTCGGATATGCCCTTTCATCCTTGTCATGACCCTTTTGGTCGTATGTATCTTTGTGCTCATTCATTGTGACCCTCTTGGTCTGATATATCTTTGTCATTCGCTCTTTGTGTGACCCTTTTGGTCAGATTTGTCTTTATGCTCATTCATTCTTTGCATGACCCTTTTGGTCAGTTGTGTCTTTGTCGCTCATTCTTTTCATGACCCTCGTGGTCGGATATGCTTTTGTCCATTTGTTTTGTGACCCTCATGGTCAGATATGTTTTTATCGCCCATTCTCTGCTGTGACCTCCTGGTACTTTGCCGCCTGGCTGAGTTTTGCTTTTCGTCTTTGCTGTGAGTAAGCCAGTTGATGATGTGCCTGCTGTCCTGTTAAAAACCTGTATCCACAGAAAAATTGTGAGTTTCCTAAAAGGCCAATTAGCGCCATTGACCTCCCGTCTGGAGTCTCTTCTTGATGCTCCTCTGAATGCCTTGGGCTCGATATTTCAAGAGATGTTTTTGGGATGTACTTATTTAAAATTTAAAGTAAAGTTTGTAAAATGCGCGTTGCTTTTTCCTTTTTAGAAATGTTTTATTTTTTTTTGTGTCACGACGTGTGTTTTCTTCGAACGAGGTCTTCTGATTCTTCCCAGAGATACGATTACTGAGTTCTGAACTGATCTCAAAAATTCTGCCCTAGTTTCGGGTCATGCTCTAATCGACTCTTGTATTGTCTTGTCATGCAGGAATTTTTGAGGTTCCCTAAAAAATTCTACCCCAGTGTCTGGCTTTACTCCCTATTCTTTGTTGATTTTTGATTGGAATTTTTGAGGTTTCCTCAATAATTTTGCCTCAATGTAGGGTTGATGCTGGATGATTCTTGTGCCGACCCTTATAGCTTGATCTTATTGATTTCTCTTGCTTTATTGTCTTTGAGGTTTCCTAAGAGTTTCTTGGATTTTTCTTTTATGAGGACCGAGCTTGAAAGAGCCTACGTATCCTGTTGCAGCAGGAATTCAGGTCGAACGTAGTTCAAAAGAAAGTAATTGAGTTTTGCTTTTTACTAACAATGTGACCGGGTCAGCTATGGGCTGCCTATGTATCCCACTGTGGGGAAGTCAGGTAATTGCGTAGTTCATTACATAGATGATTTGTTTTTCCTATTCTATCACTAAATATGATGACAAGCAAAAGATACGATTACAAGGAAATGATAATGCAATTACAAGCAAATAGAATCCTAAACATAGTGGTACACCTCGTTTTTTATTTTTCATTTTTTGCATCGTTTGCGTTGTAAGTAAACTAACGTAAGCTCAGAGAGGTCATAGAACCCTTATAAGGCCAATGAATACTCTTAACAAGTGTTAAGAAAGTATCTAAAGGTTCCGGGATCAAGCAAATCGAAGAAAATAAGTTTGACGAAAATTTGAAAAAAAGTTGGCAGGATTTTGGGCAGATTTTTAGTCAACTTTGGAGGGGTATATCTCCTAGTATATTAGGAGTTTTAAGGTGTTTCAAAATTCTAAAATGAAGTTCGTCGAGTCTAGTTTCCAATGCAATAAACCGCTCATCGATACGACATTGGAGTAGAGAGTTATGAACATTACAAGCTAGGCTGACAGAGCAGAAACACGTGCTACAGTGACCCCCGACCCGAATTTAGAACCTTATAAAAGGGGAAAACCCCCATTTTTTTCACAAAAATCAGATTTTAGAGCTTAGGACATGTAGGGTCATTTTGGTCATAAAAAGTTGAGAAAATTGAGTGATTTTAGCTAATCAAGGCTCGTGTGGTGCATAGTTGTGACTATGGCATCGTATTGCGGTGGAATTTGGCGTGGATTCAAGGTGAACATCGGAGGTATCATTGTTTTAATAAGAATAAGGTATGAATCTTTCCTTATTATTGTTGTTTTAGGTTTATATTCGAAGGTAAAATGATTAAATGAGCGTATAGTTAATTTGTCGGTGGGGAAATCGGATAAAAATCATATGAGATGTCTTGTGGAGTATTTTGATGTTGATGATGCTATGGTTGATGATAGTATTGTTGTTGTTGTTGATGGTTGTTGGATTGTGATTTCAGGCTAGGGATATAAACAGAAGAGGTGTTGCCGAAATTTCGGCAGATTCTAGAAAGATTTATTTGAAGGATTAAGACAAGCGTATAAAAGTGAGTCTAACAACAGTATAAATTTTCTTGAATATACATTTACGAGCCTGGGAGGGCAAGCATTGAGTAGTTAAAGTTAAGGCGACCAAAAAGGTATGTTAAGGCTAGTCCCTTTCTTTCTAAAGGCATGATTCTTTTCTTATGAATCAACACATGTTTTCCATAACATCCTTATTTCCCAAAAGCTAGACGTTCATGATTCCCAAAGTTCTTATATTGTTAAAGATAGATGCTCCCTATGATGATAATGATGATGATGATGATCCCATTTCTAGAGGTTACAAAGTTTATGATTTTGATGCTATTATGAGATTATTGAGTTTATTTCATGACCTTCTTGATTTTATTCATTGTTGTTGGTCTCACCTTATGTTACTTATTCCTTCAAGGTGAGATATAGCTATAATGATTGTTTCATAATATAAATCGGAGGTTACCGACCTTACGTAACTCTGAAAGAGAAGTAACATTTAATTGGGCTCTCGTGCATGTTATTTGTATTTATATTGGTATAATTTAGATACTATATATATTTCACCGCACCTTAATGGCCGGACAAGATACTATATATATTTCACCGTGCCCTAACGGCCGGACAAGATACTATATATATTTCACCGCGCCTTAATGGCCGGACAAGATGCAATATATATTACCGCGCCTTAACGGCCGGACAAGATATTATATATGTATACATGAAAAAGTCTTTTTAAAAAAATTCTAAGCATGCACGACATCCGCCTTAAAAAGGCATTCAGAGGCACAGGTTGATCTCTTTTATATTACTTTATCTTCATACTTTCATTATGTTATTTTCCATGTTCGGTATCTCTTACTATGTTACTATTCATGCCTTACATACTCAGTACACTGTTCGTACTAACGTCCCTTCTTGTGGACGCTGCGTTCATGCCCGCAGGTTCAAATAGTCACTCGGATGAACCAGACCAGTAGGATCTCCTTAGCCGCAGTGTTGCGCTCCACTTGATCCGGAGTGTTATATCCCGTATTTTGTACGTTGGAATATTTTAAGTTGGCTGCGACAAGTTATGGACAGGACTTTCAATTTTCGGTGTCACACCCTAATTTCCGATAGGGCATGATGGGCACCCGACCCTTACCTAGGGCCGAGCGAACCCGCTGACTTTCGTAATACTCATAATCATACTGGGCCCGCAAAACATGACATAAGTACATAATGAAAATTTTTCGGAAAACAAACATGCTTTACATCATTTTCAAATCAAATAAAATCTGCAATCATATGAAATCTGTAATATAATACAAAACAATACATCGGCTTATATAGCCGCTTGCAAAACAAATGTAACATATCATACACTCGACACTGTCTGCAAAGTCTCTAACATAACCCAAAATATCACAACTGTAACACTCTGACTCGGCAGCACTCCGGGAGAAAATGGAGCTCGCCAATCTAGCTGGAATATCTGCAGCTAACGTCCTCTACACATCTGTAGGTACCTGCGCGGCATGAAACGTGCCCCCGAAGAAAGGGGTCGAGTACGGAATATGTACCGAGCATGTAAAGCATAGCATACGAAAACGAGTTCATAACCGAAGTAAGGAGTACGTAACGTGAGCATAATAACGAGAATACCAAGGTGCTTGCATCCGAAACACAAATCGTACAACGAGAGGTACCGAAGACAAATATAATAACCGAGTAATGCCAAAATGCTTACCGTAACACATCATAACATCATAACTTATCATATGAGCTGACATTAACTGATGTGGGATTAGCCTAAACCAATGTGGGATTTGCCTAAACCAATGTGGGATTTGCCTAAACCAGTGTGGGATTTGCCTAAACCAATGTGGGATTTTCCTAAACCAATGTGAAATTTTGCCTCATCATTGGGTTTGCCCCACCATTGGGTTTGCCCCACCACTGGGTTTGCCCCACCATTGGGTTTGCCCCACCACCGGATCTGATACCAACTGATCATATTCCAGAATCCATACATATAACATATATCATATCATATCATCATATATCATATCATATCATGTCATCATATATCATATCGGACTTCGCATCATATTCATATTTCGAAATACACATCATACTTCGGAAAACCCATCATACTTCGGAATATAGCATAGTGCGCACGATAACATACCGGCCTGGGACTTGGCAAAAAATGTAACAACAGAATACACAAAGAGAATCATGAGTAACCAAATACAGTTTAAAACATTTTCAAAGACTTAATAGGTTAATCAAAACGAACCATCATTTATAAGCCAAAACAGTAGTCAAATCAGATTTTCTTCCGAATATCACTCGGGAACATATCAAACCGAACTTCTGAAATCATAGTTACGTATCAAAATCACCTACATAAAAATTCTTATTTCAGACTCAACAGATAAATAAGTAATCATACTCGGGGGTCGGAAAGATAGTCATATTGAATTCTTTCAAAAATAGGTCGTTAGAACCAAACATGGAAAAGTCGCGGGACCCACGGACGAGCGTCAACCCAATCCGGGCCCGCCTACGAAAGTCATAGTCATTACTCGTCATGAAATCATTTGCGAAGATATCAAAGCGATCCGAGCCTTTTCTTGAAAGTTACGGTCGTTCGTAGTTTCGGAATCGTTTAGGAACAAAACTCTTTTGAGAACAAAACTTTTATGCAACTTTTGAAATTTAGTCATACAAAAGACATAAGATCCTTTGCGGAACAACCGGTTACATAGCAGTTCAAATCCAATCGTATCAAAGACATACGGTCCATAGCTTGACCACATTAAGGATGCCAACATCAAGAAGCAAATATGAATCATAAACATGCTTGGATTTTAAGAATAGAATTACCCCCAAGGCTCATAACATATCACAACTTACTTGCGTCTAGGACATGCCAAAAGGAAAGAAGGATAAGCTTCACATACCTCGCCCGCTTCCTACGCTAATCCAAACTTAAGCCTCGGCTTCTCAAAATCTCAATAACGTCGTTAGGCATCAACCATTAGTTATAAGCATCGAAGAATCCAATTCCAAGCTCACACTTTATTTACAGAAATTTGGGCAGCATTTCCCCTATAAACTCAGCATCCCCGAGAATTCAACTCGGCTAATATTATCAACAACAATACCAACAACCATTCCAACAACATCAATAATGAATTCAAAACACATTCTAACATTAATAACTCTTCTCCACATATTTCGCCAACATTCCAATTATGTTCAATTCAACTACATATATTCCAACTAACATCAACGCTCACGTATACAATTACTAATCCCAAACCATTCAAACAATATTCAAGAACACTTTAATCAATTCGCACAATATTTCAAACAATCCAATTAAAACATCACTCCACCCGAAATCTCTCCAACTCGACAAGAACAACTTTAACATATTTCTTTCTTCCAAAACTCATAAACTACATTATCAATACATACGTTCATAACATTACTTCCATAAATTCAAGAAACTATACAAAAATTCCATTAGCTTCCATAACAAGCCGCAAATAACTATAACTTCAATTTGAACCATTAAACTTTCGTTAGCACCATAGAATCCACAACACAACAATCCAAACATACGAAATGAAATTAGTTCATCACTCCAACATAACCAATACCTATACGGCTTCACTTCAACATACCATATTTCATGAATTTCCACACACCACAACACATATAAACCATCCATAACATATGAAAAGAGGATTAAAACTTACCTTCTTCACTTAGTTCTTCAAAATTTTCTTGTTCCCATGCTCCTCTAATTCCAAATGAAAATATATTCATGACTATGCGTTGCCCGAGCTTCGATTAGTACTTCGTAGCTTGAAATTTTACTCAAAATCCTCAATTTTAGGTGGCATGAGAGGCCCTTTTATGGCTGAATTTTCTGGAAATATTGGGAACTTTTGTGCTGAAAAAAATGAGATTGTTGTCCCTTAAAACGGAATCTTCAAGTCGTTTTCTTGTAGCTACGATCGTAGCTATCGTTGCTGCGATGCCGCGGGAATGCGTTCTGCGTCGACGGTTCAGTTTGTAACGTCTATAATTCTCTACTCCGATGTCCTATCAATGAACGGTTTGTTGCATTACAAACTAGACTCGACGAACTTCATTTTAGGATTTTGAAACACCTTAAAACTCCACATATACTATGAGATATGCGCTCCAAAGTTGACTAAAATCGTCCCGCGTTTCTCATATTTTCGTCGAACTTATTTTCTTCAATTTGCTCAATCTAGAAATATTTCAAAGTTCTCCATACATGATATTTACCACTTATTACACTAATAATGGCCATGTTCCCGTGTTTCAAAATATTCTTTCCGATTACGACTTACGAGATCGTAATTCACCCTTTTTCTTCGTTGTTACGTACTCTCCATGGCTTGTGCCTTTCAAAACATCCCATTACTACGATGAGGTACATGTCAAACTCATGCTCTGAAAAACGCGGGGTATAACATCCGGTTTTGTTGATTTTGTTTTAATGCACAAGTTGCATATTCATCTTTTCATTGGTATGGAGTGTTAAGGGTAAATTTGGAATAAGAAAAATTTGGGGTTAAAAGTGCATTATGAAAAGTTAAGCATTTCATGAAAATTAAGGGCTAGAAGTGAAATTTTGAAAACTTAATATTTCATGAAAGTGGCCATATGTGGCCATGTGTGTGGTGTGGGCCATGGTACACTTGTGTGATTTATATAAGTATAGGAAGATGACTAATTCATCTTTATTCATCATCTTCACCCCTTAGAAGAGTTGAGAACCTTGGAGAAAAAACATGAAGGCCATTCGGCCATGAGAGCAAAAAAATTGAAGACCAAAAATCTTCATCAAAAAAATTATTTTTCCTAGCATTCCTACTAATTGGAAGGTCCTCTATAACATGGAGTTGTTGTTGAATCAAGCAAAGTGTTTGTTCTTGAAGTTCTCAATCCTAGCCGAGTAGTGAAGACAAATGGAAAAAGTGAGGTTTAATCTTGTTTACATGTTTTCATAGATGTTTGTGTATGTTGTGGAGTATGGAAATGAATGAGAATCATGAAATTGATGCATATTGATGTTGGCCGTGTAGGGGCTGTTTTTGGTAGGTTATAGCGAATTGATTTTACTTAGTATTTTGGTCGTTGTCGTCAAGGATTATGTGATGAGAATGAAGGTATTGAATGATTCGAGTTGAAGTTGTAATTGTTGTGTTGTGGCCGTATGTATGTGATATTGTGTAGGAATGAAGGACTACTTTTATTTAGTGTAATTTGGTTGTTGTGTTGTGGATTATGCGATGTAAAATGAAGGTTTAATGGTTCAAGATTGAAGTGTACTCGTGTGGGCTATTTTGGAAGCTAAGATGAAATTAATATGGTTTCTTGTATTTATGATAATAATGTTGTCAATGTGTGGATTGTTGATGTAGTTTATGAGTTTTGGAAGAAAGAAATATGTTGAAGTTGTTCATGTTGAGTTGGGAAGGTTTTGGGTTCCATGGTGCATTGGTTGGACGATTTGAATACTTTGTGGATTGTCCGAAGTGTTCTTGAATCTTGTTTGAATGATCTCGGATTAATATTTGAATATGTGAGCGTCGATGTTGACTTGAATGTATGTAGTTGAATGGAATGTTGGTGAATTGTGTAGAAAAGAGTTACTAATGTTAGAATGCGTTTTGAATTCATTATCGATGTTGTTTATATGGTTGTTGGTATTGTTGTTGAAAATTTAGCCGAGTTGAATTCTCGGGAATCTTTGAGTTTATAGGGAAAATGCTGCCCAAATTTCTGTAAATGAAGTGCGAGCTTGGAATGGATTCCGAGGTGCCTATGGCTAATGTTTGGTGTCTAATGACGTTGTTGTAGATTTTGAGAAGCCGAGACTTGAGTTTGGATTAGCTTAGGAAGCGAACGAGGTATGTAAAGCTTATCCTTCTTTTCTTTTGGCATGTCCTAGACGTAAGTAAGATATGATATGTTATGAGCCTTAGGGGTAACTCTATTCTTAAAGTCCGAGCATGTTCACGATTCTTATTTGCCTCTTGATGTTGGCATCCTTAATATGGTCAAGCTATGGTCCGTATGTCTTTGATATGATTGGATTTGAAATCTTTGTGTAAACGGTTTTGTTCGAAAGGATCTTATGTCTAAAAATGTCCGTAACTTTCATAGACAGAACCGGATTGCTTTGATAAGCTCGCAAATGATCCTATAATGTATAATGACTTTAATTTTCATAGGTGGGCTCGGATTGGGTTGATGCCTGTCCGTGGGCCCCCGAGACTTTCCTATGTTTGGTTCCAACGACCTATTTTTGAAAGAACTTAATATGACTATTTTTCCGACCCCCGAGTATGATTATATACTTATCTGTTGAGTCTGAAATGATGATTCTTACACTTATGATTCCGATATGTAGCTATGGTTTCCAAAGTTCTATTTGATGTGTTCCCGAGTAACATTCGGAAGAAACCTGATTTGACTATTGTCTTGGTTTTGGAATAATAGTTCGCTTTGATTATTCTATGATTGTTATGCATATGGTTACTCACGATTCTGCTCGTGCATTCTGTTATTACCTTTTTCGCCGAGTCCCGGGCCGGTTATGTTATCGTGCGCACTATGCTGTATTCTGAAGTATGTTGTGTATTCTGAAGTATGATGTGTATTCCGAAATATGATGTGATACGAAGTCTGATATGATATATGATAACAGGATGATATGATGATCTTATTTACCGAGTCCCTCACTGGAGGGCCAGGACACGTTATATGTTATATATATATGTATTCTGGAATATGATCAGTTGGTTTCAGAGCCGGTGGTGGGGCAAACCCAATGGTGGGGCAAACCCAGTGGTGGGGCAAACCCAATGGTGGGGCAAACCCAGTGGTGGGACAAACCCAATGGTGGGGCAAACCTCAGCAAGCACACTGAGTCCCAAAGTGGGGGGGTGAGTGTAAGGCTTCCTTAGGCGAATCCCACATTGGTTTAGGCGAATCCCACATTGGTTTAGGCAAATCCCACATCGGTTAATGTCACCTCATATGATAATTTATGATGTTATGATGTGTTACGTTAAGCATATGATGATCATTTACTTATGTCACTCAGTCCCATTATGGGCCGGATATGATACATGACACGGATATGCATGATTTGTATTTCAGGAGTAAGCAAGTTGGCATTCTGATTATTATATTTGTCTTCTGTACCTCGTATGTGCGATTTGTATTTCAGATGCAAGTACTTTGGTATTCTGGTTATTATACTCACTTTCTGTATCCCTTACTTCGGTTATGACCTCGTTTTCTGTATTCCATACTTTATATGCTCAGTACATATTCTGTACTGACCCCCTTTCTTTGGGAGGCTGCGTTTCATGCCACGCAGGTACATACAGATGAGTAGAAGATGTTCCAGCAGGATTGGCGAGCTCCATTTTCTCCCGGAGTGCTGCCGAGTCAGAGTGTTAAAGTTGTGATATCTTGGGTTATGTTAGAGACTTTGCAGACAGAGTCGAGTGTATGATATGTCAGTTTTGTAAGCAGCTATGTAAGCCGATATGTCATTATGCATTATGTTACAGATTTGTTATGATTACGAATTTTATTTGATTTGAGAAGGTCTGAAAGTATGTTGTCTTTTTTGAAAAACTTTCATTATGTATTTACGTTATGTTTTAAGGGCCCAGTATGGTTATGAGTATCACGAGAGTCAGCGGGTTCGCTCGGCCTTAAGTAAGGGTCGGGTGCCCATCACACCCTGTCGGAGATTAGGGTGTGACACGGAGCTGCAGCTTTTGGTATGCTATTTATGAGGTTTACAGATGTGGGTATGACAGGGCCTTCATGTCTTTCTACAGATAGACTCCATAGAGGTCTGTAGACAGTTGTATATAGTGGGAATATCATATAGCTTTGTGGTCTCCTATTTTCCGCACAGCACATGTACTGGCCATATCGGACTATGTTATCATCCGCTGCACGTATGCCTATATATACATATCCATGTGTATGAATTATGAGTTTTTCGAGACAAAGTTTATTGCATAAGTTTTGCAGCAGATGCTATTGGTCAGATATGAGTTAGAAATGGGCCACTAGGTTATTCAGCATATGGAAAGTACGAGTTTAGGGGTGCTTGGTCAGCAGTGATCGGGCACTCGTTACGGTCCATGGGTTTGGGTCGTGACAAAAGTGGTATCAGAGCAGTTCGTCTTAGGGATTGTCTACAGACCGTGTCCCGGTAGAGTCTTTGTTTATGGGTGTGAAGCCGGCCACACTTATAAACGGGGAGGTTGCGGGGTATTTAGGAATCGTTGACCTTTCCTTCTATCTTAGATCGTGCGATAGAGTCTAGGAAAGATTATTTCTGACCCTCTTTTCCTGTAGGTAAGCACAGAATGATAAAGTTGAAGAGATCAACCTCAGACAGTGGGGGTGCTAAGAAGACCCCTAGAGTAGATTCGGACCACGAGCTCGGGACTAGCGGGGAGGAGCCTTAGCTATTCCATTGAGACCGATCCCTCTTAGGACCCCGCGATGATTCCCCCCGAATTTCTGACTTCTAGAGAGGAGGATCCATGGGAGGACAACTATGACACGGACCCGTCTGAGGGTTCATATGGGGTGTTGGAGGAGAAGATTTCCGAGACTGTACCAGAGTTGACTCCCCTAGCTGCTCCTATAGTAGAGCACTATGTCAGGCCAGCTATACCTGAGAGTGTTACTGATTATTCTAGCCCATTATCTTGGCCGTCGATGAAACCGGGAGTCGCCGAATATCCGTATCCCTCGGACTCGGATGAGAGAGATGAGGAGGTCCGGACTAGCGATGGCGGGAGAACAATTAAGAGGACACTTTCTTTATAGCCCTCCAGACCAAGCTCAGGACAGGTTGACTACAGGTATATGAGTTCTTTATTGAAATTTCTTATGCGTGTACAATTATTGCAGGATATCATTAATAGGTGACAAATGGGAGTTTAGAGGAACCGATAACCAAAGTACTTATGGATAACTGCGACTAAGATGTTTTGGCCCCTACTAGGAATCTTAAATGTCACACCCTAATCTTGATCAGGGTGTGATGGGCACCCGGCCCCACATACGGAGCCGAGCGAACCCTCAGACTCCAATTTCATACATATTCCTTTCAAATTTCCAGATCAAATCACATGAAGCGTACGTAAAGACTTTCAAAGGAACCGATAACGACATCGTCTTAGGTGGCCGTGCGCATCAAACATAACAAACATATCGGATCAATCCGTGGCGGGCGGAATGTACATCGCTCGAACATATATACATGTACAAACATATAGGCCATTCGGCCACCATAGCAAACGGGGCCGCTCGAGACACGGATCTCGGACCCGCGACTGCTACTACGCAAAGTCTCTAACACAAATCAGAAATCACAACTCAGGTATGCTCTGACTCGGCGACACTCCGGAGGGAAATGGAGCTTGCCAATCTCGCTGAAACTCCTCCTAGCAAAGTCTTCTGATCATCTGGGTGTACCTGCGTGGCATGAAACGCAGCCCCCGAAGAAAGGGGGTCAGTACGGAATATGTACTGAGTATGAATGGCAGGAAATACAGTAAACAGAATCATGATCAAAATCAATGTACAGAAGTATAGCAGACGAAATCATAACCAGATCCAGATGTACAGAACATATGTACGATATGCAGAGTAACAGAAACAAATACGAGTGACGGATCAAACTCCGCGCGGAATGCAAATAAAAAAAATCATGCATGGGCTCGGGGAACGTGGTCACCCCCCGACGCTCGGTGCCACAACACATCATACTCCGAAGATTTCAAATCCGTACAAGCTCCGAACACATCGTAACATCATACACATCATATCATCGAATATATCGAAGCCATATCACATCATAACACCATAGACGGTAACCGGCCCTATGGCGAGGTCTCGAAAACCGTAACACATCATACTGCCGAATATGTCATAATGCGCACGATATAAACCGGCCCGGGACTCGGCGAAGGAAATCGTAACATATGCACGAACAGAGTAGTGAGAAACTAAATGCACATAAACCAAGACCCGATGAAATAATCAGACGTTCATAATGGATTATTCATAACAGAATACTTATATCAGAATCTTCTTATCGAATATTTATATCGAATACTTATATCGAAACACTTATGTCGGAATGTTTATATCAAGGTTAGGAATACTCATACTTATATCGAATACTAAATCGAATACCTATTCCAAATTTCTTGTATCAGAATTTCTCATGTCAAAACGCTTGTGTCAAATATTTACATCAGAATATCTATATCCGGATGCTTAGACCAGAATGTTTATATCAGGATACGTATACCAGAATGCTTAAATCAGAATTCGTCTGTCAGAATTATTAGATACTTAAATTAGGGGGGGGGGGGGGGACATACGACTCCTAAACAGATTTGGAATCACAGAATAGAATGACCCAAATATACATATCAATATCACACCTTACTTGGCTCTAAGACATGCCAAAAGAAAGAAAGGGTAAGCCTTACATACCTGTGCCGCGACCAACTAGTTATGCTTATTTGTCCAAACTTGTCAATCTACATACAAAAGAATTCACACAATCATTTAATCCATTGTTATTCACTTGTCTCAACTTTTCAAATAAATTCACTTATATTAACGAAATTTCGGGCAAAGATCTCTGAAAATACAACGTCCCGAGAATATGGCTCGGCCCAAACCAACATCAACAAACCCGAGAATTCAACTCGGCCAATCTAACAACATTACTAGCAGTTATCCCAACAACACTTCTATATTTAATTCAATTCAATTCAATTCACTTCAATTCAATCCAATTCAATGCAATTCACATAATCTTCTAACAACTCAATTAACATATTACTTTACCCGAAACCTTCCAATTCACAACAACTATACATTTCATCATCGTTCATGTACACTAATTTCAACAACAACCTTCCATCTTCATTACATAATTCATAACGACGACCACTAGAATATCAAATAATATCAATTTACATTAACTTACCAAAACACCTCTTATCCGACCATAACCACTTCTTACATATTTTCATGCATTTTCATCCATCCCTTTACATTACAACAACAACACAACAATCAAAATGCTAAATAGAATCCATTCATCGCATTTATACAATACAATACATATTCGGCCACCACAATTACAATCATACTTTCATGAATTCTTCCATCTTTTCTATATATATATAGTACAACAACAAGTAACACACTACACAAAATTTATTCATTCTTCCTACACCATACCTCATGCATACGATCAACACTTCACACAACCACACCTACAACATCACATTTCATGAGTTCCATTGACTTCCATATACTTCAACATGCATGAATCATCTTTAATATATATATAGGAGATTAAATTCTTACCTTTTCTCCTCATTTGCTCAACTTAGCCAAAGTTGTCAACTTGCAACAAAGAGGAAGATTCTTGCTTCAACGACTATACCATGTTAAAGAGGGCCTTCAACTTAGTAGGAATGCATGAAGAAACAAATTTTTGGAACACAATTTCCATGGCCTAATTTCTTAGGGCCATGGCCGAACCCCCCTCCATGCTCTCCTCTTTTTTTTTTTTTTTTTTCTTTCTTTCTTTCTCCTTTCCCTTAATTAAAAGGATGACCCTCATATATATACATGCCTTCCATCATTTTTCCATATTTATGTTTTAGTCCCTCAATAAAAGAATTTTTGGTACATAGCCCCTTTCTTTATTTCTCTAGAATTCTCTTGAAATTCCACCAAGGATGACTTATTTTGTCATCTTTTTTTTTTCTTTTTTTTTTCACGTGGCCAACATGGCCCCTTTAGAACTTTCAAGAGACTTGTGTGAAATTACCGTTTTGCCCTTCGACTTTTCTCGATATTACCATTTTGCCCCTAGCCTTCCACATTATTTCCATTGGTCATTTTGCAAATTTCTCTTTTCGCCCTTAGCCTATCACAATATTTCCATACTAATAATAATCATAAATAATATTTATTACAACTCATCCAGTAAAATAATTTTTGAAAATGGTCTCGCCCTTAACTTTCCACCACGACATTGGAATTTCCAAACGTACAAGATATGGGCTATAACATTAAATTTAGGAATGGAAGACGGTCGTGTGTTGATCAATGATTATTATTGAGAGTTCCGAAGGCTAAACTCGCATTTGCTCGGTCAGGAAAATAAGGGATCTTTCCAATCCGGAGGAAGATGCATTACAGGAATTTTATTGGGATCCGATAGAACTTCAACTTGTTCTAGGTCATGTGATAAAGGTCACGTAGCAGAGTGGATGCGATCGTACCAGCACTAACGCACCGGATCCCATCGGGACTCTGAAGTTAAGCGTGCTGGGGTGAGAGTAATACTAGGATGGGTGACCCCCTGGGAAGTGTACTAAGATTCCTACAAGTTTGAACATAAGAGAAGGATGAGGGACTAGAATAGCTTGAGGGAAATTAGAAGCGTATGAAACTCACGGTTGGAAACTCCGGATGATTGTGAGAGATAAGGCGGACCGGCTTGGCAAAAAGAGAGAAGACGTATTATAGCTATAGAACTAGGACGAGTTTAAAATAGTATTGGGAATATTTTGTAAGTAAGGTGTTACAAGAGGTATATACGATATTCTATGTATGGTCAATCAGTTTGCGTGCCTCGATAATCAACGTTGCGATGTGTTAAAGGTGCTAATTGAACAAGGTATTGAAGTTCAAGTGGTAGGTGTTACAGGGCGAGGCGACATTAGTCCCTCTAAAATTTAAAGTTGGATAATCCTGATGTAATCACATCAGGGAAAAGGGAGAAAGTGAGTATACAAGAGTAAGAAGATTAGGATGCCCTAAGAAAAAGAGAGGCGTAAGCAACGGAGGTATGTTGCTAAAAAGGGTTAACTCAAGCCTCAAGATGGGAATCTTGAAGGTAAGTATACAGGCAAAGAACCATTCGGATGAATCTCAAAAGTAAGTATACGGAAAGAATGGAGTATGGAGTATGTAGTATGGAACGGAAGACTAATGTAAAGGGTTCGAAATCAGATTCTGATAAGTAGGACTGAAGGGCAGTAACAACGAATAAGGATATGAATTGGGAGAAAATAAGCAGGTTTTGCAAAAAATGCCAAGGGATCTCCGGCTCTTGGGGCCAGTCGAAGAGATAAATGTGCAACCATACTGACACGATTACCTCGGAAACGGAAAAGCCTTCCTAAAAGATGATTTAGCAATAGAACGGATTTGCATCCGGAAAGGATATTTTATGAATTTCAGGGACAATACCATAAAAATAGCAAGTGGGGGAAGAGTGCTTCAGAGGAAAGGAACTTAAGGAAGGTCTTGAGGATGAAAGTAAGAAAATTACACTAATGGATTGATTAAAGAAAATCGAACCATCACCAAGGACAGGAGAAAGGATAATAAGTAAACAAGTCTGGCCAAGAGGCAAAACATCAGTAGCATGGGATAAGAATCTTGATAAGTAATACAAAGATTCGATTATAAAGGAAATGGAATGATACATGGGGGATATGCATAAATATGAACAAACTGTAGTGTCAGAAAGGAAGATGAAGACTCGATGAAAGAAAAAAGAAAAGGGTGTACTTTGTAAGGATTTCATGATAGGAACAAGAAGCGGCAGAACACTGGAAGAATTATGATGCATTGCTGTAATGCAAACAAGTAGTCAAGGAGAATTACGGGACGAATGAGCTAAGCAAATGAAAGGATGACACGTGGGAATGGATGGCATGGAATATTAGCCTTTAATAGTATAATATAGACATAAACCAGAAGTGGGAAACCAGCGCAAGAAAAATTTAGAAGGTATTAAGAAGATAATCGTGGAAAAATGGCTAGGGATTAAAGGAGCGAGGTATAATCAGACATTCCACAAAGGGCTTAATGAATTTCGCCATCCCTATTGATTCATCAGCCCAGGGAATTATTAGTCATGAAAGATAGAAGTGAAAAGATGATAAAGGAGGCACCCGCATTGGATCTGATATGTATGAGCATTTTGATCTAATACAAGGCGTCAACTAGCAGAAAGGAAAATAAGTCAAACCATTTGATGAAAGGAACTACAGTATTATAAGGACCAGAGGGATAGAAGGATTGTTAAGGTCGGCCAGGTGATTATAAAAAATGATTAATATTCAAAGGTTACTGGTGTATAAAAACATACTTAAAAAGGGGGGAAGAGCAGATTTAGTCCTAAAATGAATTATGACCTTTCCAAAAATTCCAAAAAAAATGTGTTAGTTTGAAAAAGCCAAAGTTCGAGAATGTATCAGGAGAAAAAAAAAGAATTGAAAATAAGTATATTATGGGGCAGGTATGAGAGAGAAAGTACGATAGGAAAATAAAGGGAATTAACGAGTCAAAAAAAATGATGTGAGATACGATGTTTCTAGACCGTGGTTCGAATCCTTCGTACCGGGGAAATTGTACCGCACTCAGATATGTACTGACATGTCCTGAAGAGCGACAAGGAGAGTAAGAACGGTCTCCAAGTTAATTACCGAGAGGATGGTGAAAAGGATGATGAATACAAAGGACACTTTAGGTTACAACAAAAAGGAATCTTAGTGTCGGAAGAAGTAAAAATCCAACAAAAGGAATAATGATAGGCGGCTTGGCGATCTCCAAGAG
The DNA here is from genome assembly GCF_029784015.1 of Lycium ferocissimum. Classification (NCBI taxonomy): domain Eukaryota; kingdom Viridiplantae; phylum Streptophyta; class Magnoliopsida; order Solanales; family Solanaceae; genus Lycium; species Lycium ferocissimum. Next base: position 75,148 of record NW_026715851.1, on the reverse strand, counting down.
AGGGGGAGTGATGTTTTATAATAGCAAGATAGCAGTATTGCCGGAGATTGGAAAGTATCTCATGAGTCGCTAACCATACCGAATATGAGAGTGTATATTATGGAACTATATGAACCATCAACGTGAAGTTATGTCCAACAAAATTGTATAGAGGCAACAATGGAAAGCCAATGAAGAATAACAACTAGCTAAGTAATCACCAGTATAAGGAGTGAAAGATAAGTATACTGATGTTGGGAGGAAGTTGTGGTAAAGTGAGAATTTGACTTAGCTCTATAATTATAAATTTATACGAGATTTGAGGAAAGGAAATTGAAAGAAGATTTTTGATCGGAGCTCGAAGATGTTCTGGGTTATGAATTAGTTGAACTATGATTATTAGCTTATTATAAGCATAACTGTCACGACCCAACCCCGTGGGCCGTGACTGGTGTCCTACTTGGACACCCATACGTACCTACCTAACAGATCCAGCATACCAAATTGCTAATTCCGATTAAACATACATAAATCCACACAGATATAAGGTGCATCGCTCGAGCATACATATACATATATACATACCGAAACCCGAAGCGTTAGGGGTACGTTATATCGACAAAGTCACAAACTCGCACATACTCACCGATTACGGTGACAACTCCACAAACCCACAAACATGTCGTGTACTCCTAACATACAGAACAGACCGTAAGATCGGACAGGCCCCGCCATACCCAAATGATCATATATACGAACAAACAGACAACAAAAGATATATACCAAAAGTATCGCTCCGAATCAAGGAGCTCTCGAAAATAGATCGATAACCTAACTCGGCGGTGTACCGTTTGCGCGTCGTACCTGTGGGCATGTAACACGTACCCCCTGTAAGCCGAGTGGGTCGATGCACGAAGATGTACCGAGTATGTAAAAGCGAAAACATAAGATACATAATTAAAATACCCTTAATCGGATATGTAAAATCGTAATGCACGGAAATACGTAAATGTAGCCAACGTAATCGGATTCGTGGCCCGGAGTCGGACTTGCCGAAAGTACGTACGTAATCCAAGCGCGTAATCGACTTACGGAGCGTACGGACATTTCGTATTTACACACGGGGGGGGGGATCTCAAATGCAGCGTACGTAACGTAATACGGGTCGTACGTACGTAAATGTGACGGTGTAATCGAGTCCAAATCGGACATACAGAATCGCAAGACGAATCATGCGTACGCAGTCATAATAACATACGTACATATCAAATATCGTATCATAATCAAATACGCAGCATCCCTACTCTTTATTAAGGGACGCAGAATAACCCGACCCTCGTAGTACGGGACGCGGTGGACGTACGAGAATCGCATCAAATGCCATCTGGCCGCCATCCCCATAATATCACATAATCGATCTTATCGAGATCATACGTATACGAGACGAGATCCCGGCCCGCACAATCCGAGGGACGCGGTGAACAATGCCGAGGTGCACGAATCACGAACCGGCCGGCGCGATGAAGGAAGCATTGAGACATCTACGAACAGATCCATGAGAAACCATATACATACAGACCGACAAACAGACTTAATGAAACCGAAATAGTTCAGAAAACGGATCAAATCGAGTAATCTTATTTATACTCGAACAGAGCGTGTGTAATCGTTCTAGATATCGGACTAATATCAAGATTCAGATAGAGGGTCATAATACTCATTAGTTAACAGACGGAAACATAATCAAGGGTTACTTTTGAAAAACGGAGATGAAATGACGATTCGACCCATACCGGAGCATCAGGGTTTTGTGGGCCCACCTCGGACCCGACCCTAGTACAATTCATAAATTATGGATAATAACCCTTAGGGAGTCGTTCATAATCATCTTAAAGTATCTCGACTCCATTTATGGAAGTTGGGCACATATAGGCAACTTTGGCGACAAAAGGTAAAGTAATGATTCAATCTTACTGAATGGTTTTGCGCGATTTTCAATCTCGAAGTGTGAGAAGCAGAAATGTGATTGAGGCTCGTTTTCAAGCCTAGCATACTCTAACATGCCAAAGAAGGAAAGGCAAGGCTTTACATACCTCAATTACGCTTTATGCTCGCTTGGCTTCACTTCCAATTTCGTCAGAAATCTGCAAATGGTCACTCTTACCAGTTACTATTCATGCAAGCTAATATTTCAACTTGGGGTTATGCTTGGCTACCGAAATTTCGGCAGCACTTCCCCTATGAATCCAACACCCCCGAGACGTAGCTCGGCTTAATATATCAACAACAACAACCCAACAATCCAACAACAACACAAGTATTACAAAATACGCAATATGGCACAATTAGCCATTTTTCCAACATAACACAATAATTTCAATTCTAACTTCACACTTTCAATCCAACATTGATATTTTCATATTCATCAACCCAACAAGATTATTTCGGAAACATTCCATAACATATTACAAAATATTTACAAAATATACAAAAATTTCCACCAACTTCATAATCCATTCAAAACCTCCAAATTTCAACATAAATATTCCCAACATATTTTTATCCTTCAATTCCATTTACAACAACTACCATACACATCCTACAACTTCATTCTTCTCAATTACATAATCTATAATAAAGTCATATACTTTCCGACAACAACTTAGCGACCAATTTTTCATATTAACTTAAACCATTATTCTTCCATCTTCATCACAAGACTTCAACAACACAATTGACATACTAAATAACTTAATTCAATTTCATTTCATACCAACACCACACACGGCCACACACCAAAATTCTCAACACACAATTTCTTCTTACTTCTCATTTATTTCATAAAACCACAACAACATAATTAACATACTAACAAGTTCAACAATTATTCCTTCATACCCTACTTCCCACGGCCAACACACACAAACACACCCCATGCATGCAATACTTCCATAATTCCCATATACTCTACATATACTACAACACATACATAATTCCTTCAACATAAACACAAGAATTCTTACCTTTTCCAAAGAATCTCCCCTAGCCAACTTAAGCTCTTTCTTGCCAAACTAATTGCACCAAGTTGTAGAGGGCCTTGAACTTAGTATGAAACCACAAGAGAACAATTTTTGGAAACAAGATTGAAGGCTTTAGATTTTTCTTCTCTTTTTTTTTTCTCCAAACCCGACGGCTCCCCTTCTCTTGTTCTTGATTTTTCCTTTGTTTCTCTTGAAGTTTCTTGAACCTTGGCTCCATTATATAACATTAATCACATGCAAAATTAATTAAGTTTGGGTTGGGCCTTGGTGTGGCCACCCCCTTATTTTGGGCCTTAATTCCTTATTTATTTCAAGCCCAATAAGTCATGAATCTTAATTTGTAATTTCCGAAACAAATTTCCAAAATTCCAATTTTGCCCTTAAGCCTTATCCGGTGTTTTCACGTCCAAATTTCCATAACCGACATACTCGTACTAAGAAAATTTCAAACATAGCCTTCTTTCTCATAATTCACAACTATCTCGAATTTTTTGATTTTTGCAAAAAAAGACGGGATGTAACAATAACCCTCGCTACGAGGAATAATAAAGACAAGAGGAAGTATTAAGTATGTACGTACTTAAGAGATTGCATGAGGATACCGTTATAGCCGATCTTGAAAGAATTTGGATGGATAGCTCGAGAAACATAACCAAGTAAGAGTAGGGACTTATTAGTAATAAAGTACAAAGGTAAGTGGAATTACGATGAAGTTGTAAGGGATCGAGAGTTTAACCAATGAATTACAGGAGAAAATATAGTGCGTATAAAAGATCAATGAGTATAAGAAGGATAGCTCGAGGCAAAGATCGGAAGGAGTAAACAAGGGAGTTGCCCACTAATAGGGAAATAAAGAGCGAGAAAAAGAGAGTAATCGCAGGTGGCGAGTAGTCGTGACATAATAAGGCAAGATTACTGTAACCGGGACAGAACCAGACCGAGATACTAGTTGATTTCTGATTATGTACACGAGAACAAAAGAGCTCCAGCCAGAGACATCATTATCCTTAGGTATGTGATGCTTCATTGAATGATTTCTTAGTCGTGTGTGGCCAATATAGGTATTGATGTTGTAGCCCTGTGAGGCATTGCATATTTTGGGTTGTTGTGATAGGATGGTAGTGGTACAATTATAGGCGAAACTCTGGCAAAACTTATTGTAGAAATCCCTAAGAGCTTAACATTCGAGGTCGAATGTTCCAAGGGGAGAAGAATGTTACACCTCAAAAAAAAATTGCGTCGTTTGCATTGTAAGTAAACTAACGTAACCTTGGAGAGGTCATGGATCCCTTATAAGGCTAATGAATACTCTTAAAAAGTGTTAAGCAAGTATCTAAAGGTTCCGGGATCAAGCAAATCGAAGAAAATAAGTTTGACGAAAGTTTGGAAAAAAGTTTGCAGGATTTTGGGCAAATTTTTAGTCAACTTTGGAGGGGTATATCTCCTAGTATATTAGGAGTTTTAAGGTGTTTCAAAATCCTAAAATGAATTTCGTCGAGTATAGTTTCTAACGTAATAAACCACTCATCGATACCACATCGGAGTAGAGAATTATGGACGTTACAAGTTAGGCTTACAGAGCAGAAATGCGTGCTACAGTAACCAACTCGCTGCAGTACTGCTACAGTAACTTCTACAGTGACCCGACCCGAATTTATAACCTTATAAAAGGGGAAAACCCCCATTTTTTTTCACAATAATCAGATTTTAGAGCTCAGGACATGTAGGGTCATTTTGGTCATAAAAAGTTGAGAAAATTGAGTGATTCTAGCTAATCAAGGCTCGTGTGGTGCATAGTTGTGACTATAGCATCGTATTGCGGTGGAATTTGGTGTGGATTCAAGGTGAACATCGGAGGTATCGTCATTTTAATAAGAATAAGGTATGAATCTTTCCTTATTATCGTTGTTTTAGGTTTATATTCGAAGGTAAAACGATTAAATGAGCGTATAGTTAATTTGTTGGTGGAGAAATCAGATAAAAATCATATGAGATGTCTTGTGGAGTATTTTGATGTTGATGATGATATGGTTGATGTTAGTATTGTTGTTGTTGATGATGGTTGTTGGGTTGTGATTTCAGGCTAGGGATATAAACAGAGGAGCTGTTGCCGAAATTTCGACAGATTTTAGAAAGATTTATTTGAAGGATTAACACAAGCATATAAAGGTGAGTCTAAAAATAGTATAAATTTTCTTGAATATAGATTTATGAGCCTGGGAGGACAAGCGTTGAGTAGTTAAAGTTAAGGTGACCAAAAAGGTAAGTTAAGGCTAGTCCCTTTTTTTCTGAAGGCATGATTCTTTTCTTATGAATCCACACATGTTTTCCATAACGTCCTTATTTCCCAAAAGATAGAAGTTTATGATTCCCAAAGTTCTTATATTATTAAAGATAGATGTTCCCTATGATGATAATGGTGATGATGATGATCCCATTTCTAGAGGTTACAAAGTTTACGGTTTTGATGCTATTATGAGATTATTGAGTTTAGTTCATGACCTTCGTGATTTTATTCTATTACACCCCTCGTTTTTGTAGTGGTAGAACCTATAGTTTTCTAGTTGGGTATGCCCTTGGTATAGAAACCCGAGCCCGAGTTTGGAGGCGTCGACAGGGTTCCGCAGCTGGAAATCTGCAGGCACAAGTCGACGGAGCAAGTCTACGGACCTTCGACAAGTCGACGGATAGTCGACCCGCTCATCGAACCTGACCATTGTACCTTTTTTAATTCCAAGTATAAATATGTGGTTCACGACTTATTTCTCATTTTCCTTCATTCCAAGTCAGAGAAAAACCCTAATATTTCTCTCCCAACATTTTATACCATATTTGTGGAGATTTGGTAAGATCCATGCCCCGTGAACTTGTGCTTGTGAAGAAGAATGTTGTTTCTAGGGTTTCCTCAAGTGGTGAAGGTTATTTTAAGAGATGATTAAAAATGGATTTAAGTATATTTTGATATATGAGTGTTATTATTGTTGTTGTGGTTGATGTTGGATTGAATGGGAAGTTGAAGAGTTGTAATATTACAAGGGAAATTATTGTCTATAATTCGTTAAGCTCTATATGCGTTTAAAGATGGTTAGTAAGCGAGGAAAATAGCCTAATTAAGGCCTATGTTATCTTAATTGTAGACTTGCAAGTTCAAGAGGTTGAAGTTGGACGATTGGATATACTTCAAGGTATGTTAAGGCTATCCTTTCCTTCCTTTGGTATAATCCTATGATATGATTCAACAAGTGAGTAAGCGAGCTTCCATATTACTATACTCTTAGAAGTCATTCAGTCTTTGATGTTCATGTTCCTAGTTTATGAGTTTTCTTTCTGTTCATGGGTCTAGTCTTACGTAGCCAGTTATATGTATACAGTTTACCCATGCATTACATTCATTATATATTTATGTACATTGACCCGTGACCAGAAGGCGTTATATACGCGAATATTAGATATATGTGAAGTATGAGAAGAGATATAGGCATTATATACGCATTACCACTATGATGATGATATGAGAATCAGGCTGCAAGTACCGCAACAATGTATATGATGATGGCCACAGAGAGGCCGATATGATATGAGAAAAGAGACAGGCGTTATATTTGAAAATATATCAGGCGTTATACACGCACATATATATAGATGTATGACCTTTATTGATAGGCATGAGCATGCATATTATGCGCCTGCGGGCATTGTCGATTCATACGTATTTATGCGGATACGGATGGATACTAGTTAAATACAATACATGCATAGTCATTTCAGCTTATGAGTTCGCATCTTATTAGTGATTCTTGTATATATATCTTTGTTCTTATGCCTTACATACTCGGCACATTATTCGTACCGACTCCCCGTTGCTCGGGGGTCGCGTTCATGCCCGTAGGTACGGGTGAGAGATAGGTGGTCCGACCTCGTGGGACCTCTAGATCTAGCGGTGGTCGGTGCGCTCCATTTGATCCGGAGTCGGAGTCGGTTTTTGTATGCCACCCTTTTGAGATGTATATGCACATGGGTATGATGGGCCCTGTCCCGTCCTTTCTACAACTTTTATTCCAAAGAGAGGTCTGGTGCGGCAGGCAGGTTGTATGTATTAGTCGGATGACGTAGCCTTGTCGAACACTTATTCTTTTGTGTAGATCCGTAGTTTGACCTAGCTGGCTTGCACTATTTTTTCCGCATGTTTATGCATATACAAATTGTTCAGTGTTCATGATATCGCCTATTTATGAGATCAGTTTAAGTTATGTATAGGCCCTAGATGTCCTGTAAGATTCAGATGTGAGTATAGGGGTGTTTGGTCGCTAGAGGTCAGACACTCGTCACGACTCATCGATTTGGGTCGTGACAGAAGTGGTATCAGAGTAGTTCCGTCCTAGGATTGTCTACAGACCGTGTTTAATAGAGCCTTATTTATGGGTGTGTTGTGCACCACACTTATAAACAAGAGCCAACAGGACATTTAGGATGATGTCATTTCTTTCTCTCTTAGATTGTGCGATAGAGCCATGTGTTAAGCGTTCGCTTTTGACGAATTGTTCTGATTTTAGTGATGCCCCGCAAGAAAGCTACAGCTGCCCAGAAGGGCAAGGGAACGACAGATGCGGCCACTAGCCGCATTCGGCAGGCTACGAGGGCCCAGGATGAGATTCAGAGTGAGAGGCCGTCTGAGACATCGAGTACCCCTCCCCCAGCACCTACCCTAGCTCCTCAACTGGATGCACCGGGCCAGGATGTGAGGGCTGCGATACAGTTACTGACTAGATTAGTAGTCGCCCAGGCTCAGCGGCAGGGAGTTGGTGTTGACTAGGCAGATAAGACTGGTTGTTCGAGGGTTAAGACCTTCCTTGGGTTAGGTCCTCAGGAGTTCTCAGTTTTAAAGTAAAATATGGACCCCCAGGATTTCATTGATGGTATGCAAAGGACCTTGAGGGTTATGCACGCGGATGAGGTCGAGTCTGTGAAATTTGCTTCGTATAAGCTCCGTGATATTGTAGTACAGTGGTATCAGACTTGGGAGTTATCTAGGGGAGAGAATGCCCCTCCAGCTGTTTGGCGAGAGTTATCGGATGCTTTTATTTGCCATTATCTACCTCTTGAGGTCAGGCGAGCCCGAGCAGATAGATTTCTACATATTGAGCAGGGCAGTATGAGGGTCCAGCAGTACTGTGTATATTTTAATTCTATGGCTAGATATGCCCCAGCCATGGTGGCTGCGATGGAGGACAGAGTCCACCATTTTGTGGCTGGTCTAGGGCCCAATTTGATAGATTCTTGTACGACTATTGCATTACATCCAGGCATGTATATCTCCCGCATACAGGAATATGCACAGAATATGGAAGATCGCAAGCGTCAGAAGAGGGCAGATCGTGATCGTGACCGGGGCCAGAGGCCCAGATCTTTAGAGATAGGGGGTGAGTCTAGGGCAGGACAGAGACAGCAGTATCCCCGCTATTCATTCCATTCAGCATGGAGTGCATCTTCGCGATTTTCAGGTTCGAGGTTTGATCGGTCTTCTTATTCCGGAGTAGGCCAGAGTTTTAGAGCATCAGGCTCTCAGTACAGAACGGAGTCAGGCCAGGCGAGGCCACGGTATACTCAGTGTGGTAGGCTACACACTGGGCAGTGTCGATTGGGGTTGGATGGTTTCTATGCTTTTGGTCAGTCAGGCCACAGGATGAGGGATTGCCCGACGGGGGGTGAGTACGGTATAGTTCGGCTCGGGGTACGTGGCGTACAGTTCCTCTCTTCGGTGCGCCCTTTAGGGGCGAGGTTTTTAGACGCCGGCGGGGGCGAGGTAAGGGAGGGTGGAGTATCTAGCTCGAGCGGTCCTCGGCACGCGTGTATGCATTGGCGGGTAGGCGGGGACACGAACGCTTCTCTGACGATGTTGTCACGGGTATATTATCGGTTCCTCCCATGATGTTTAAGGCGATTGATCCAGGTTCCACCTTATCATATGTTACGCCCTTTGTTGTCGGCATGTTTGGGATAGAGCCCGAGTTGATTAAACCTTTTGAGGTGTCTACCCCAGTTGGGGATCCGGTTATAGCCAGGCGAGTATACTGGGGCTGTGTCGTTATAGTTTGTAATCGTCATACCCTAGCGGACATGATTGAGTTAGATATGATTAATTTTAATGTTATTATGGGCATGGACTGGTTGGCTTCCTGTTATGCTAATGTTGATTGCAGAACAAAGATAGTTCGATTTCAGTTTCTCGATGAGCCAGTTCTAGAGTGGAAGGGCAATGCTGCTTCGCCTAGGGGTAGGTTTATTTCCTACCTTAAGGCAGAGAAGATGATCAGAAAAGGGTATATTTTTCACCTAGTTCGCGTTCAAGATGTGCAAAGCGAGTCGCCGACTCTTCACCGTTCCTGTGGTTAATGAGATTCTAGAAGTGTTTCCGGAATGAGCTTCCCAGCATTCCCCGAAAGGGAGATTGATTTCACTATTGACCTATTGCTAGACACTCAGCCAATATCTATCCCTCCTTATAGGATGGCACATGCGAAGTTGAGAGAATTGAAGGAGCAGTTGAAAGATTTGCTCGAGAAGGGCTTTATTAGGCCTTGTACATCGCCGTGGGGAGCGCCAGTGTTGTTTGTAAGAAAAAAGAATGGCTCTTTGCGAATGTGTATTGATTATAGGAAATTGAATAAAGTGACTGTAAAGAATAAGTATCCTCTCCAGAGGATCGATGATTTATTTGATCAATTGTAAGGCGCCAAATATTTCTCAAAAATAGACTTGAGGTCGGGGTACCACCAGGGTTGGGTGAAGGAGGAAGACATTCCGAAGACGACATTCCGGACTAGATATGGCCACTATGAGTTCCGTGTTATGTCGTTTGGGCTAACTAATGCCCCAGCCGTATTCATGGATTTGATGAATCGTGTATTTTGACCCTTCTTAGATTTGTTCGTGATTGTGTTTATAGATGATATTCGGGTTTATTCGCCGTCAGAGGCTGATCATGCAGAACACCTATGAACAGTGCTTGGAATTCTTCGAGGAAGAGAGTGGTATGCCACGTTTTCTAAGTGTGAGTTCCGGTTAAACTATATGGCTTTTCTGGGTCACGTTATTTCAGAAGAAGGCATTAGAGTGGATGCCCAAAATATTGGTCTTTGTGAAGAATTGGCCAAGGCCCACGACACCAATGGAGATACACAGTTTCTTGGGGTTGGCAGGTTATTATAGAAGGTTCGTAGAAGGATTTTCCTCTTTTTCAGTCCCATTGACTAATTGACTCAGAAATCAGCTAAGTTCCAATGGACAGATGCTAGTGAGCAGAGTTTTCAGACGTTCAAGGATAAGTTGACTTCAGCATCAATTTTGACTCTTCTGGATAGAACAGATGGCTACGTGGTATATTGTGATGCTTCAGGTGTTGGATTGGGCTGTGTGTTGATGCAGCACGGTAAGGTTGTCACTTATGTTCCTAGACAGTTGAGAAAGCACGAGAAGAATTATCCAACCCATGATGTTGAGTCAGCGGCAGTGATTCACGCCTTGAAGGTATGGAGGCACTACTTATACGGTGTCCATGTTGATATCTATACTGATCATAAGAGTCTCTAATATATCTTTAAGCAGAAGGACTTGAACTTGCATCAAAGGCGATAGCTATAGTTGCTAAAGGATTATGATATGGATATTCTGTACCATCCTGGGAAAGTTAATGTAGTAGCCAATGCTCTTAGTCGTAACTCCATGGGTAGCTTGTCATATGTGCCGCCAGAGAAAAGAGAAATGGAACGTGAAGTTCATCAATTAGCTAGCCTCGGGGTTCGATTGATAGATTCAGGTGATGTAGGAGTTACTATTTGTCACGACCCAATTGGGGCCGCGACGGGTACCCGATACTTGTACCGAGCACCTCTTATCTCGTGTCGTATTCTTATCCCTAAGTGGGCCGTATGAACATCACCGTTTTTTTTCCTTCTTTGTCACTTAACATTAATAGCATAATATAAACATGGGCTAGCAAAACGTTGCTATCACATTATACTGCCGACAAGGACCACCAAGGTACAAAACATCTAACCGTACATATCTCCGTCTACGAGCCTCTAAACATAGTACACATATACATAGGAAGGGCCGAATCGCCGTGCCCGAATATATACATATATACAAAATAGTACTTAAAGAACCGAGGCTCCGAAACAAGCGGGAGCGCTCGCTACAATACCGATGGAGCTTTTGGGGGTCGGTCCGTCCGCCCGCCGACCCGAGCGGCATGGAACGCAGCGTCCAAGAAGGGACGTCGTACGAATAATGTACCGAGTATGTAAGGTACATGGAAACTAATAATCCAAGCAAAGATACAAAGTATGAATAATCATGTCATGGGTCCATAGGACATATAGCGGGATGGGAGAAAGTAACACTCACATGAGGATACCCTTTCGGGTTGGATACTATGCATGCTTGTATTTCCTCTCGGAAAGAAAACATTTCTCTTTTTCGTAGACATAGCAAAAAGAACCTATATCATGTCGTATTTATTATAACCTATCATGTCGTATCTTATCATGTCATATTGTATCATATCATAGCATGTCGCATCATATCCTGTCATGTCGTGTCATATCGTGTCTTATCATATCATGTCGTATCATATCCTATCATATCGTATCATATCATGTCATATCGTATCATATCGTACTATATCATATCATGTCATATCATATCATATCATATCATGTCTTGTCATATCATATCATATCATATCATATCATGTCATATCATGTCATATCATATCATATCGTATCATGTCATATCATGTCATATCATATCATATCGTATCATGTCATGTCAAAGCATCGAACAACGTCGGCTCGCCCACATAGCGCCGGAGTACATCGGCTCGCCCATATATCCCGCATCCGGGCATCCCGTGTCCGGGCATCCCGCGTCCGGGATGATAAGCCAGTGACAGTGGTGATGAAACATGTTTCCCTTCCCATTCCCCATATATCCCTTCCCCACCCCATGTACATATACATATCTCATATACACATGTCTCATATTTAAAGGAACGATAATTATAAGGCGGGACTATTAATGGAAAATGATAGTAAGAGAAAACATGAAACGAAATCGTGGGCATCATAAACGTTAGTTCATATATCTAAAATCTTTAGAAGATAATATCAAAACCAAGGAATAAAATTAAAGATCAAGAACTAGTCTAACACTTTCATGTTCACACTGGATCCTTAACCTAAGGCTCTTAGTCATGGAATCATTCTTATCATACTTGTCATAGACCTATTCTCTTTCTTACGTCATCATTATTATTATTATCGTTGAAATATTCTCATTAGAATAGTTACAACACTTATCGTCGACTGCAGAACGGAGCAATAAAGAAAATCCGGGAACGGTGGGCCCACCTCGAGTCAAATGAGGTGGCGTACACACTTTACATATGTTACATCCCAAGATGTCACTTATGAAGGTTTTAAGGTAGTCGGGTCATATTTGTGCGAGTTCTAGATGTTTAGGTAACGTTCCAACATTTTATGCAAAATATTAGTTCAACTTCTATTGAATGGAAAAGGATTAACTTCAATCTCGGATTTCTAGGAAAGGAAGTGTCCCCGAGGCCCGTGTCCAAACTTATTACGTCTAAGACATGCCAAGAAGGAAAGGTGAAGCCTTACATACCTTTTTCCGCTCCTTGTGCTACTCCAAATTCGGAGGTAAATCCGCCAAAACCTACAATTTGGTCATGTTTACCAAACATTGATTAGAGCATTTAAAGATTGAATCTTAAGGTACTACTTGTCTACCGAAATTCGGCAAACACTTCCCGTAAATGCACCATCCCCGAAATTCAACTTAGCCAATTTCAATCAATAACAATCCGGAATTCAACCGGCCAAGCTACTCATATAATGACAATGACCATAATAATTTCCATATTCAATCCAAAATACATTCTAACACTTCAATCAACATACTACTTCCTTCAAGTCTTTCCAACTTCCAATAAAACAATAATAACTTTATAATATATATTCCGACAACACCATACCAATATCATTGTCTACCATACATGAAAGAACATAATATTCAATTTACATAGCTTAACCACAAGTCTCCAACTTCTACCATTTCACAAAAAAATTACTAAGTTCTTATTAGCAATAGCGACTCACATAACAACAACAACCAATATACTAAATAAAATTAACTCGTTTTCCTCCACACTTGACAATTCCACACGGCCATGCATACATCATGCAACTCACGGCCAACATCATATGCATATGGCTACAACTTCTCAAAAATTATTCAACTTCCATTATCAACATGGCTTCCACAACAATAACAACCAAACACTACATAAAATAATTAGCACATGATTTCTATACACACATATACATGCACGGCCACCACCTATAATCTTGTTCTTCATGAATCTCACTCTCTTTTGCATACTACAACATGCATAAACATCCATAACATATAAAAGAAAGTGAATTCTTATTTTCTCTCTCTTATCTTCCTTCTTGGCTAGAACTTGCAACCCACAAAAATATGTGGTTTCTTGCTCCAATGACTACTCCACCTTGCTAAGGACCCTTTAATAGGTAGGAAATGATTTTTGGAAATTTTTTTGTAAATTTTCTTGGAATTTTTGCACATGGCCGAATAGGCCTTGGATTTTTGCTCCTTCTCCTCTTTTCTTTTGTTCTTGAATTTTCTAGTGAATTATGGAATAAAGATGACTTAGTCATCTTTTAAAATTATCACTTACACCCCACATGGGCTTGGGCCATGCCCATGGCCGGTTGGGCCCTTTGTTTTCCTCTTAAAATTTCAAGCCCAATTGCATTTTTCATGACAAGTAGTAATTCATAAAACTGTTTTCCAAATTCCAAATTTACCCTTCGCCTTCCTTTATATTTCTATGAGGCGTAGTGCGAATTTCCCTTTGTGCCTTGACCTTTCTTGATAATTCCGCTTCTAAATTCTTCATAAGCCATTCACATGCTTAACAAATTGAAAATATGGCCTTACTTATTGTGCTCCCGCGATTGTCTTGAATTATCTGATTACACAAAAATGCGGGATATAACATCCTCCCCCCCTTTAGAACATTCGTCCTCGAATGTTGAACTGGCCTCATGGGGGGGTCGTAATACTTCGGGAGGATCCCGTTTATAGTTGTCTTTTCCTTCATAGATATCTCACATGTCACTTGACATATCCATTTTAAGTCTAGCACGTTCTCCCTTTCTGCTAGTCTAATTTGCCCCAGCCTACACGACTTCTATAGGGCTTCCAACCACTTCACCCACTCTAATTTACTTTAGGCTACTTACCTTTGCATTCGTCTCTGGTTCCCACGCTTATGAAACTTTCAACATATTTCCCAGGGGGTCACCCATCCTAGGATTGCTCTTCCTTTAGCACGCTTAACTTCAAAACTTTCATACGTTTCAGTGGTTTGTGACTAGTATTTGTGCCTCCACTTTCTCGGACTACCTCTATCCCGTAACCTGGGGCGGGTCGGGGTCTTGGCAATTTCCGAAGCATTTTCGTAACGCATCCTTTCTTTTAATTACCATTCTGACCCCCCGCGATTACTAATATTAATCTTTTATCTATGTGTACGGCTACTTTTCGTTCGAAATTCCCAAACTCTTAATACGTTTATCAATACAAAAAACGGTGTACGATAAAATAGAATCTAGATCAACTAGCACATACGTATCATAGAAAATTGCCGAAAGTGTACCTGTGGTGGCATCTGCTGAAGGCTCAGGGTCCTAGTCCCGTCCCGCGCACGCATATATACGGTGCGGAGGACCGGGTGGCTGGGTGCCCTGCATCGCCTCGGCCCCGACCTGGCCTGCTGGAGCACAGGGAGGCTCGTCCCGAGGGCGCACGGACGGTGATGAGCCCACCGCCGACCCGGCGGGCCGAGCTCTCTCCTCATTCCTTAGCGGACAATCTCGCATCAAATGGTCGATCCGTCCGCGGAGCATAACATGCACCCGTATCTCGGTAACACGGTCCCGAGTGGGGCTACCACACCGAGCACACCGTGATGGGGTTGCCTATCTCGCCGGGAATCGGCTCTATATTGGGACCGGCTCTAGTACCGATCCGGTCCCGAATAGGCGGAGCGATCAAATCCCACATCCACAAATCGAGGTGGTGCGGCGGCCGGCCGATGGCTCACGAATACCTCGAACCGCTCCGCGTGCCCGCCCTTCGTATTCGGTTCCAGCCGGAATATACGCCTCGCTTCCTAGAACCCCTCTCTCGGATAACGCTCCCCTCTCCGTAGCCGATATTGTTCCTCCAAGTTTTGGGGTGGGCACGGATACGAGCAATAGTCATCCCATCCTGGAGTGAAGTCGTCAAGCACTCCTTGATTATGTGTGGCCCCAACCCACTCGCAAACCGATGTACGTGGTCTCCCATATCAGCTATCATGGCAGGGGCATACCCGGCTAATGAGTTAAAGCGAAGACTATATTCTCTGACACTCGTATTTCCTCGTAAGGTTCAAAAACATATCGCTCGAGCTCGTCGAACCTCGGCGGTAAGAAATGTCGCGAAATGCCTCTGTAAACTCTGCCCGGACGGGGAGGGGCATTTGCTCCCCTAGAGGATATCCAATTGTTATACCACAAAAGCTGCTACATCCCGCGACCGTACGATGCCAATTCACCGACTGCGTATACGAAGCATGTATTATTCTCAGTGTCCTTAACATCTCATCTACGAAATTTTGCGGGTCTTCTGGTTTCGATCCATAAAACTCCGGGGGTCTCAGAGTAATAAAGTCGCGGGCCCTTGCACTCCCGCCCGTCTCCGGGTCTACATCTTACCGCCGAGCTTGTGCGGCCACTAGGCGGGTCAATAAGCGGATGGCCTCTGCCATCCGATGGCGAGCGACATTGTGGCGGTGGGGCGGTTGTTATACCCGCACTTTGCATGTTCGAATATTTTGAGATGATTGCGACAAGCTAAGCACAAGTATTATAAATCGTATTTCGAATATTTGGACATTTTGAGATAATTGTAGTAAGTTGAGAACAATGCTATGTTTTGGTCTTGCTTGATATAAGTTGGTTATGGAAAAATTTAGATGTGGAAATATTGGAAAAGATTAAGGGAAAAATTGGAATGTCGGAAAACGGGTTCATGAATTACCAAAATATGGGCTAAGTAATTGGGCTTGGAAAAACAAAAAAAAAGAAGAGAAGTGAGGCCCAAGTAAGCCATGGGTGGCCGGCCATATGGCTAGCCCAACCCATGGTCTTTAATTAATTTCCATGTGCCTAAATTGGCACCAAACATTAGAAGATTCAAGACAAGTTGAGAAAGAAAGAAAGAAAGAAAGAAAGAAGGAGAAAAAAATATAAGGCCATTCGGCCATGGCATGGGGATTTCTCCCCATGAAATCTCCTTCCAAAAATTATTTTCTTGCTATATTCCTACTAATTCAAGGTCCCTTTACAACTTGGTGTAGTTGTTTTGGAAGATTAAGCATTGGTTTCATCAATTCAACACTTGAGTGAATTGAAGAAGTTGGGAGAAAAAGGTAAGAATTCATCCCTTCTAATTATGTTATGAAGGTTTGTTTGTGTTGTAGTATATGTAAATGAGTAGAATATATAGAAATATGGAGGTTTGCATGGTGGAAGTGCATGTGTGCATGTGGCCGTGTGGTTGCTATGGTATGTGTAGAAGAGATGTTGAATTCTATGTTGTATTTTAATTGTGGTTATTGTGAAGGTTGTATTGGAAATGAGAGTTGAATAAAAATTGGATGAAATTGGAAATTTTGCATGTTGGCCGTGGGATATGCAATGGTGAATCAATGATGGATTTATTTTGTTTAATATGCTAATTGTGTTGTTATGATCCTTACAATATAAATGAAGGATATATGGGTTAAGTTTGCATGAAAATGGAATGTAGAGGATTATGTCATATTAATGTGATTTTATGGTATTAAGATAATGAAGTTGTTTAAGTGTGGTTGTTGTTAATGAATTTGAGGAATGATAATGTGTTATGAGTATGTTCGTCGAAGAATGGAAGTTTCGGGTGAGTTATGGTTTCGGTGGAAAGTTTGTGTATTTTGCGAAAAATGTGAAAAATCATATGTAATGCCTCCAATCGATGTTGGAATAATCTTGGTAAGTTATGAGTATGAAAATATTGATATTGGTTTGGAAATATGAAGTTAGTTTGGAAGTTGTCACTTTATGTGGAAAGATGACTATTTATGTTAGTATGTGATTCTAGTCAATTGTTGATGTTGTTGTGGTTGTTGTTGTTGAAAATTGAGCCGAGTTAAATTCTCGGGGTGTCATATTTATAGGGAGTCTTTGCCGAAATTTCGGTAGGCAAATACTAACCAAAGTTGGAATTTTGAACCTCATGAATAGTAATTGGTAAATGTGACCATTTGTAGGATTTTGACGAAACGGGATTGGAGTTTCGACGAGCTTAACAAGCAGGAAAGGTATGTAAAGCTCTCCCATTCCTTATCTTGGCATGTCTTAGATGTACTAGGTTTGAATTTGGACCTCGGGGACAACTCCACTCCTCGGAATCCACGTCCAAAAATACCCCTTCTTCATTCAGTAGAATTGAACTAATTATCTTGCGATTGTTTCAACAAGTCATCTAAGTATTTCGAACTTGTACATATGAAATCCGATTATCTTATACCTCTCATAAATGACATTACAAGGTTTAATATGCGCCGTTCGGGTACGCCACCTTACTTAACCCGAGGCGGACCCACTATTTCCGAACTTTGTGTTGATATTCCGTTTGATCTTCTTTAAAATAAAAGCTAGGGAAACTTTTAACTATTTTTCTAAGTTCTAAAGAATAACTACTATGATTATTTTAATGAGTCTTATGACCTACTTTGAGATTTGAAACTGCTTCCGAAAGACTTATGTTTCAACTATTGCCAAACGTTCACTATAAGGTCTGCCATTTGAGTTACGCTATCGAGCCTCTGTATATGTTTTACATTTTGATATACACATATGATCCCTAAAGTTCTGTTTCAAAAAGAATCCACCGCGGTCATTAAAAGGTATGCGCTACGCTTCGTCCAGGACCCCTTTTCTCTTGATATGTCATTTGATTATTCCGTCTTATCTCTGTATATGTTGTACGTTTTATATTGCATTTAGTTTCTCACTACTCCGCTCGTGGATGCCTCAATGCTTCCTTCACTGAGCCCGGGCCAGGATAGATGTTATAGCCCGTATTTCGTACGTTCGGATATTGTGAGGTAATGGTGAAAAGTCAGGGACAAGACTATGTTCTAAAATAATTTTAATGAACGAGTTGGTTATGAATATTATTTATGAATATTATTGGACGGAAATATTAAGAGAGAGGCTAGGGGCAAGAAGAGAAATTCGCAAAATGGGCCGTGAAAATAATGCGGAAGGTCAGGGACAAAATGGTAATATTGAGAAAAGTCGAGGGGTAAAACGGGAATTTCACATGAGTTTCATGAAAGTTCCAAGAAGGCCATATTGGACATGTGAAGAAAAAAGAATGAAGGAGGATGACTAGGATAAGTCATCTTTTAGTTAGAAAAAAATGTAAGAAAAAGAAAGAAAAGTCTAGAAAAATTGAGAGAGGGGCATGTGCCCCTCACATGCTTGGTAAGCTATATATATATATATATGTGTTCATCTCTTAATTTAAGAGAGTGGAAGAAAAGAGAGAGCAAAGAAAGAACAAAAAAAAAAAGAAGAGAAGAGGGGAGGTATTCAGCCACTATGGCCAAAAATTGGCCATGGGAAATTGATCAAGAAAAATTATTCTTTTCTAGTATTTCCACCAAATGGAAGGTCCTCTACAACGTGGAGTGGTTGTTGGAAGAAGTAGAGCACTTGTTTTGCAAGATTGAAGCCTAGCTAAGTAAGAAGACAAGTGGGAAAAAGGTATGTATTTAGTCCTCTTTTATATGTTATGGAGAGTTATGTATGTTGAAGTATGGAAAAGTGAATGAAATTCATGTGTTATAGGGGTGAAGGTGTGTGGCCGTGTATATGCATGGTGGAACCGTGTGTGTATGTGTTGTATTGCATGGAAGATTGAATTCGTTTCATGTAGTGTGTTGGTTATTGTTGTAATGTGTAGGAAAGGATGGAAAATTTATAAAATATGTTGATGTGGTAGTATGGCCGAATATAGTAGTATGAGTGGGAATGATGAATTAATTTTATTTTAGAAGTTTGATTGTTGTGTTGTGAATTCCATAACGTAAAATGAATGAAAACCATGAGTTGGGTGTTTATGGTGTTGGCCGTGTGGTCCTTGTGTGGTGTAGAAGAAAATGAAGAAAATCTAATTAGTACTTTGGTTGTTATGTTGTGGTTATATTGTGTAGAGATGGATGAAAATGCATGAAGACATGTAAGGGATGATTATGGTTGAAATAGGTGTTTTGGTAAGTTAGTGTAAATTGATGTTATTTGACATTCTAGTTGTCGTCGTGATGGATTGTGTGTTGTAAAATAAAGAAGGTGGTTGAAGCTAACGAATATGAACGATAATGAAATGTATGGTTGTTGTTAAATTTGAAGGTTTCGGGAGAAGTAGTATGTCGATTGATTCGACGGAATATTATGCGAATTGAATTGAATTGAATTGAATTAAATTGAATGTTGAAGTGTTGCAAGAATAATTGTTGGTATGGTTGATAATTTGGCCGGGTTGAATCCCGAATTGTTGTTGATGTTGGTTTGGGCCGAGCCATATTCTCGGGACGGTGTATTTACGGGGAAGTCTTTGCTGCCGAAATTTCGGCAGATTATAAGTAAATGTATTTGAAGGATTTAAGAGAGGCATATGAAAATGAGCCTAACAATTGCGTTAATCGTCTTGAATGTAGACTAGCGGCCACAAGTTGGGAGAATAAGCGTGAGCTAGTAAGGCGCGGCGCAGGTATGTTAAGGCTCGTCCCTTCTCTTTCTATGGCATGATCTGTACGTGAGATTTGACAAATGCTTCCATAACGTTCCTATTTTAAAAAAAGTTAGAAATTATGATTTCAAAACATGATTTTTCTTCTTAAAAGTTTATAAATGTTTTCAAAATATTCATTTTCTACAAATCCAAGTTTTACGTTTTTAATAGTTGTTATGACTAAAACGACGACTATGATTTTATGACGATAATGATGATACCCGATATGAGAAAATGTCTATGATGAATAAGGCGAGAATGTGTTCCTACTATGAATATGATGACACGAAAACATGAATCTATTTCTTGATTTTCTTAGTCCTATTTATGAATAATGATTATTTCAAAGGTTCCAAAGCATATGAAACGACACCCAACGATCCTGCTCTATGTTTTCTCATGATGTTACTTTCCATTGATAGTCTCGCCTTATAGTACTAGTTCCGTCAAGGTGAGGCAAAGCGCCCATGATTACTCCATAATGTAATCGGAGGTTTCCGACCTTACGTCACTCCGAGAAAGTTATAGCTTTTGGTTGGGCTCTTATGCATGCTTAAGTTATGGCGCTTATACCGTGCCTATATGGCCGGGCATGTCACCGCTACGGCGGCGCTATTGGATGATTAAACCGTGCCTAGAAGGCCGGGCATGTCACCGCTTATGCGGTGCGATGTATATACTGGTCCCTGAGGGCCGAGGCACGACCACCGCTAGTGGGCGGCACGAGACAATTACCCGGACGCGGGAGGCCCGACGCGGGCTAATGATGTGTGATTCGGATAGGCTATGATGCCTTATGTGATGCGGACGGACCATGTATGTATGTACGTGAAGAGTAACGATAGCATGCATGACTCCGCCTCAAGAGGCACTCGGATGTACGGACTACGTTTACGGCACATGATATGTTCTACGGTTCCATTACATTATTACTCATGAGTACGCTTTTACTACGTTGCTACTTAAAGCTATATCTCCTATTATATTACTTTGTTCATGCCTTACATACTCGGTACATTGCTCGTGCGACCCCTCTTCTTCGGGGCTGCGTTTCGTGCCGCGCGGTACGCCCGGATGATCGGACGTCATTATAGAAGATGTTCGGCGGAGTTGGCATCTCCATTTGCTCGGAGAGTTGCCGGATCAAGAGTCCTACGCTATGATGTCATGTTCGAGTTAGAGACTTTGCGGAGACACGGTCGTGGGTTTCGGGAGTCGATCGTACTATGATACAAGTTTTGCACGTTATATATATATTATTTGATTTAAAGGCGTCAGAAGAATATTTCAGAAATCTTATTATGTATACTTGATGTAGAGGTTTAAAAAAAAATTTAGCACGTAGTAGAGTCAGCGGGTTCGCTCGACTCCGATTACGGGGTCGGGTGCCCATCACACCCTAGTGAGATCGGGGTGTGACAAAGTGGTATCAGAGCAGGTCGGTCTAAGGGATGTCTGCAAAGTCGTGTCCGGTGAGTCTGTTTATGGGTGTGTAGCCGGCCACATTTATAAACAGGAGGCTGCGGGGCATCTAGGAATGGTTGACCTTCTTTCTGTCATTAGATCGTGCGATAGAGCCAAGTCATAGGAAATAAGATTCCTTATGCTAATCGTCGATTTCCGTAGGCGCCCAGTATCGGCGGAAAAAGGCAAGGAATGATATGGAAGTCAAAAGAGGTGAGACTGGATGAATATATTTGTTCTGTTACGTGGAGTTGGGCGCTAGACAGGAAATAGTCATGCACCGGCAGAAAGTGAGTATCGAGAAGAGAAAAGGGTAAAACGGTAAATGTAAAATAAAAGACGTATTACGAGAATGTTTTGGAAACTGTGAGGCTTCGACTGGCTTTAAATCATGTAGTAAAGGTCATGTGAGGAAGCGGACGCGAAAACATCGGCATTAAGACACCGAATTTCCGTGAAGTTTTTGGGTTAAGCGTGCTCAGGTGGGAGCAATTCTATGATGGGTGACCCCCACAGGAAGTTGGTAAGAAATTCTATAAAGTGAGATATAAGAGACAAATGAGTAGTTGGAGTAACCTAAGGGGAAACTAGAGCATATAAAATGGTTGTAGATTATAGGAAGATGCGTATGACAAGGCGCGGACTAGATCAATGAAGAAACAGAAAGTGCGGCACAGCTCGGGAATTAGGATAGGCTTGAATAGTGTTTGGAAGTACTTTATGGGTTAGTTGATGGTATATATATATATATGTATATGACTGTGTGGAATACTTTACATACGATTATATCGATAGATACGGGAGTCCCAGCAACCGGCGCTACGGTAAGGAAGGTATTAGTCAAGTGAGGGAATCGAAGCCCAAGCAACAGCGGAGGTGGACGGTATAAGTGCCACCGGGAAAGGTTTGTCATTATTTCGTTATGGATTAAGGTGGAGGGTCTAATATGTGATAGTGGAAAGGGAAGAGAGTGCGTTAGTGGAAAACAAAGAGAACAAAGTGTCGAAAGAAAGCGAAAGGTAAGGACCTCAGTGAAGGAGGCTCCCGAGAGAAATTACCGGCAAAGCGCGAGATTGTTTGGGGAAGGACTCAAAGTAGGCATGTGAAGAGGGATAGAGTATGATAAAAAGAGACAGGAAAGGAGTGTACAAGGTTTGAAGACCGATTTTGATAAGCAAGGCGGAAGGAATAGTGACTAAGACAGGGGAATGCGAAGTAAGAAAAAGAGTGATTAAGCTTAGCGACGATATAATAAGACTTTGGCCTTGAGAGATATATGAAGGAACAAATGTATGGCCATACTAGTATGGTTACCATAGGCAGGGAAGAATCGCTCTGAGAGGGTGATCTAGGAAAGGACGAGATCTATGTGTTAGAAAGGAATAGTTTACGAGCTTTAGGGCCCGTATGAAGAAATAGCAAGAAAAGGAAGGTACTCGAAGGCGGTTAGCATATAAGGAGCCCCAAAAGGGGGGGAGACCATATTATATTAGACCTAAAAAGGAAATCTATTAGCTTGGAATCAGAGTTCTAAATATGTCGGCATGTCGCCAGGATACCGGGGAGAAAAGTAGAAACGAAATAACAATGAGTATACTAGGAGATAGGCCTGAGGATAAGGGAATAGCCTACAGCCACATTGGAGTGTTAAGTAAAGAATACGTACTAAGACATGGCTACCGTTAAGGTGCGGTGACGAGACAATAATAGAAAAGAAAGGACCCGGAAAGAACAAGGATAAGGAGGTGACGCAGCGAGTTAGCAAAACCTATGACATGGAGCAAGGGCTCATGAAAAGATTAAGGAGTTCGATTATAAGGAAAACGAGGTAAAGGGTAAAAAACGGGCATAAAGGAAAGAGCAGCTATAAAAGGAACCCTCCCGAAATATTATGGTACCCATAAGGTTAATTGAACATTCGAGGACGAATGTTCTAAAGGGGGGGAGGATGTTATAGCCCGTATTTCGTACGTTCGGATATTGTGAGGTAATGGTGAAAAATCAGGGACAAGACTATGTTCTAAAATAATTTTAATGAACGAGTTGGTTATGAATATTATTTATGAATATTATTGGACGGAAATATTAAGAGAGGCTAGGGGCAAGAAGAGAAATTCGCAAAATGGGCCGTGAAAATAATGCGGAAGGTCAGGGACAAAATGGTAATATTGAGAAAAGTCGAGGGGTAAAACGGGAATTTCACATGAGTTTCATGAAAGTTCCAAGAAGGCCATATTGGACATGTGAAGAAAAAAAGAATGAAGGAGGATGACTAGGATAAGTCATCTTTTAGTTAGAAAAAAAAATGTAAGAAAAAGAAAGAAAAGTCTAGAAAAATTGAGAGAGGGGCATGTGCCCCTCACATGCTTGGTAAGCTATATATATATATGTGTTCATCTCTTAATTTAAGAGAGTGGAAGAAAAGAGAGAGCAAAGAAAGAACAAAAAAAAAAGGAAGAGAAGAGGGGAGGTATTCGGCCACTATGGCCAAAAATTGGCCATGGGAAATTGATCAAGAAAAATTATTCTTTTCTAGTATTTCCACCAAATGGAAGGTCCTCTACAACGTGGAGTGGTTGTTGGAAGAAGTAGAGCACTTGTTTTGCAAGATTGAAGCCTAGCTAAGTAAGAAGACAAGTGGGAAAAAGGTATGTATTTAGTCCTCTTTTATATGTTATGGAGAGTTATGTATGTTGAAGTATGGAAAAGTGAATGAAATTCATGTGTTATAGGGGTGAAGGTGTGTGGCCGTGTATATGCATGGTGGAACCGTGTGTGTATGTGTTGTATTGCATGGAAGATTGAATTCGTTTCATGTAGTGTGTTGGTTATTGTTGTAATGTGTAGGAAAGGATGGAAAATTTATAAAATATGTTGATGTGGTAGTATGGCCGAATATAGTAGTATGAGTGGGAATGATGAATTAATTTTATTTTAGAAGTTTGATTGTTGTGTTGTGAATTCCATAACGTAAAATGAATGAAAACCATGAGTTGGGTGTTTATGGTGTTGGCCGTGTGGTCCTTGTGTGGTGTAGAAGAAAATGAAGAAAATCTAATTAGTACTTTGGTTGTTATGTTGTGGTTATATTGTGTAGAGATGGATGAAAATGCATGAAGACATGTAAGGGATGATTATGGTTGAAATAGGTGTTTTGGTAAGTTAGTGTAAATTGATGTTATTTGACATTCTAGTTGTCGTCGTGATGGATTGTGTGTTGTAAAATAAAGAAGGTGGTTGAAGCTAACGAATATGAACGATAATGAAATGTATGGTTGTTGTTAAATTTGAAGGTTTCGGGAGAAGTAGTATGTCGATTGATTCGACGGAATATTATGCGAATTGAATTGAATTGAATTGAATTAAATTGAATGTTGAAGTGTTGCAAGAATAATTGTTGGTATGGTTGATAATTTGGCCGGGTTGAATTCCCGGATTGTTGTTGATGTTGGTTTGGGCCGAGCCATATTCTCGGGACGGTGTATTTACAGGGGAGAGGTCTTTGCGAAATTTCGGCGTGATTATAAGTAAATGTATTTGAAGGATTTAAGAGAGGCATATGAAAATGAGCCTAACAATTGCGTTAATCGTCTTGAATGTAGACTAGCGGCCACAAGTTGGGCGAATAAGCGTGAGCTAGTAAGGCGCGCCGCGAGGTATGTTAAGGCTCGTCCCTTCTCTTTCTATGGCATGATACGTACGTGAGATTTGACAAATGCTTCCATAACGTTCCTATTTTAAAAAGTTAGAAATTATGATTTCAAAACATGATTTTTCTTCTTAAAAGTTTATAAATGTTTTCAAAATATTCATTTTCTACAAATCCAAGTTTTACGTTTTTAATAGTTGTTATGACTAAAACGACGACTATGATTTTATGACGATAATGATGATACCCGATATGAGAAAATGTCTATGATGAATAAGGCGAGAATGTGTTCCTACTATGAATATGATGACACGAAAACATGAATCTATTTCTTGATTTTCTTAGTCCTATTTATGAATAATGATTATTTCAAAGGTTCCAAAGCATATGAAACGACACCCGACGATCCTGCTCTATGTTTTCTCATGATGTTACTTTCCATTGATAGTCTCGCCTTATAGTACTAGTTCCGTCAAGGTGAGGCAAAGCGCCCATGATTACTCCATAATGTAATCGGAGGTTTCCGACCTTACGTCACTCCGAGAAAGTTATAGCTTTTGGTTGGGCTCTTATGCATGCTTAAGTTATGGCAGTTATACCGTGCCTATATGGCCGGGCATGTCACCGCTACGGCGGCAGCTATTGGATGATTAAACCGTGCCTAGAAGGCGGGCATGTCACCACTTATGCGGGCTGCGATGTATATGCGGTCCTAGAGGGGCCGAGGCACGACCACCACTAGTGGGCGGCACGAGACAATTACCCGGACGCGGGAGGCCGGACGCGGGCTAATGATGTTATGTGATTCAGACAGGCTATGATGCCTTATGTGATGCAGACAGACTATGTATGTATGTACGTGAAGAGTAACAGTAAGCATGCATGACTCCGCCTCAAGAGGCACTCAGATGTACAGACTACGTTTACAGCACATGATATGTTCTACAGTTCCCGTTATTACCCATGAGTACAGTTTTTACTATGTTGCTACTTAAAGCTATATCTCCTATTATATTACTGTTCATGCCTTACATACTCAGTACATTGCTCGTACTGACCCCTCTTCTTCGGGGGCTGCGTTTCATGCCGCGCAGGTACACCCAGATGATCAGACGTCATTATAGAAGATGTTCCCGGCGGAGTTGGCATCTCCATTTGCTCGGAGAGTTGCCGGATCAAGAGTCCTACGCTATGATGTCATGTTCGAGTTAGAGACTTTGCAGACACAGTCGTGGGTTTCGGGAGTCAGTCTGTACTATGATACAAGTTTTGCACAGTTATATATATTATTTGATTTAAAGGCGTCAGAAGAATATTTCAGAAATCTTATTATGTATACTTGATGTAGAGGTTTAAAAAAAAAATTTAGCACGTAGTAGAGTCAGCGGGTTCGCTCGACTCCGGTTACGGGGTCGGGTGCCCATCACACCCTAGTGAGATCGGGGTGTGACAATATGTTATCACAGGTGTTCCACTGTATTGTTCGTCGTGCCTCGGTGTGAGGGGGCAGGTATATATGTACATGGGTTGTGGAGTATGATGTGCCATGTACACACTCTGATCTGATATGATATGATATGGCCATTTGATATGCTATGATATGTGCACATTCTGATATGATCTGATCTGTTGTGGCGCCAGCGTCAGGGGGCGACCACTTTGCCGAGTCCCATGATGAGGGCGGCTATGGCATGTTTTCTGCTATGCATCGGTTTATGTTTTATGAGTAAGCATTTCGATATTCCGGTTATTACATTCATGTTCGTATCCTCTGTTCGGTTACGATTTTTTCGTATTTTATGCTTTGCATACTCGGTACATTTTTCGTGCGACCCCCTGTTCTTCGGGGGGCTGTGTTTCATGCGCGCGGTACACCGGATGTACGAGGCTCGTAGGAGATGCCCGGCGGCGTTGGCAAGCTCCACTTGCTCTTGGAGTGCTGCCGTGTCAGACTATGCATGTTATGTGTTCTGATTATGTGTTAGAGACTTTGCAGACAGAGTTGTGGGTTCTGGATGTCAGTTCTGTAGGCGGCTCCACCAGCCGTCATGTCATTCTGTGTTATGCCATAATTTTCATATGATTACATATTCCGTCGATTTGTACACTACAAAGGATATTTCCAGAACATTTGTTGTATTTGTCATTTTGTCTGATTAATAGTCCAGAAATTCATGTATGTAATAAGAGTCAGTGGGTTCGCTCGGCTCCGAATGTGGGGTCGGGTGCCCATCACACCCTAGTAAAATCAGGGTGTGACAAAGTGGTATCAGAGCAGGTCTGTCCTAGGGAATGTCTGCAAAGTCGTGTCCGGTAGAGTCCTGTTTATGGTGTGAAGCGCGCCACATCTATAAACAGGAGGCTACGGGGCATTTAGGGATTGTTGACCTTCTTTCTGTCTTAGATCGTGCGATAGAGCCAAGTCGTAGGAAAATGAAATCCCTATATGTGGGCTTTACATACAATGGAGGGAAGTAAGCGATGACATGAAAGTTACAGAAGTGAATTTTGAAATATTTGTTCTGTTATCCGAAATTGGAAGCTTGAATGACGGGAATGTGTTACATAACTATGTGTTCTGTGAGGTATTGCCAGTATTTGTTATGTACAGGGTTTGAACAACAGGAATGTTAAAAGAGATTCTGCTAGAAGTGTTAGTTAGAATATTTAGTCAGATATGCTAAAAAGGGGAAAAGAAAATATTGTTAGTAGGCAATAAATGAGATACACTGCCCAGAAGAATTGTGGATTGGGGTATGGTGTGAAAAGTGATTATAGGAAAGACGGTTAACAGTCTGAAAGATCGAGATGAATGACACTCGATGCCTAGTAGAAATAAGGTTTGTTGGAGGGCCTAAAAATAGCCGATAATCGGTTTTGCGGAAAACTATCATGTGGGGATAGTGAGTGGAGATTTAGACAGGACAATACCCGGAATAATTATAAGTAATGACGACGAAGGTATAATTATTACTATTAAAAATGCGAGGGTTTAGGATGTGAGATGAAGTATTTGTGGAAGGAAAAGGGTAAAACGAGTAAATACGGAAAATAGGACGTGTTATGGAAACGTCTCGAAATCCGTAAGACTTCAATCGCAGATTATGCGATAAGGGTCATGTGACCAAGTGGATGTAATTATACGGCATTAAAGCATCGTAGTTCACCCGAGTTTCAAGGTTAAGCGTGCTTAGGGGAGCAATTACGGGATGGGTGACCCCCGGGAAGTGCACTCGGGGTTCCATAAATGTAAGTATATGAAATGAATGGGAAATTAAGATTTGACTAAAGGAAATTAGAATATGCGGAGTAACTAGAAAGCTTAATAAGGATGGCCACGAAGATAAGTAAAGCCTAATGGCGAAGTGGCCAAATACAGGATATGAATTACGTGACTAGAATACACGGGAAAAGTGTGAACATAAAAGTGAGCTATTGAATGTACGAAAGAGACTTATCAAGTTACGTAGGAAAGCATGGGATCCATATTATATGTTGACGAAAATAACAATGAGAACAGAAAGAGAAGGACTATCGTGCTATGATGAATTAAGCTTTAGGAAAGACTTCCCACGTCATCTATAGGAAGCACTACCCCTATTTGGGAAAAATCTTGCTTTGAAGAAAAATATATGAGCGATCAATTCGCAATTCATCTAAATGAGCTAAAGTATGTTCCGATCATATCGTGCCTTAGAAGGAGGCCCAAATTGGCGGGCAATAATGCCCAGTAATGGTGAGTGTGACTATGATGAAAGAATGTAAAGCGTACGAGTAAGTAATTGCGATCTGAATAGTTCATGTGGAACTCGAGAGTAAATCTGAAGGTAAATCGTGCGAATCAAGTGCTAGGATGCCCTGCGGTGCTTGCCAGGCTCTAGTCCTTTTTACGGTGGTTGAAGAATATTTTCCGATAACCGCTTATTAAATTGTGATCCGCCAACTAGAAATGGAATTCGTGAAAGGAAAAAAAAATGGACAGAGACGAAGAAATGAGAAAAGAGTACTACAGAGAGCACTCAAGATGGGCATAATTAATTGACCATTAGTCCGGGATAAATGAAAGATATATAGTTATGGACGAAAGAGGTGATGCAACAAAAGGTCAAAAGATAAGATCACTACTAAGATGAAGTTAGTATGATTTCGGGTAAGACCGTAAGTTAATAATGAGTATATGGAAAGAGTGAGAGAATGTGAAGCATAAGGAAATATGACATATTCTGTATATATGACCTCATCGTGGAAGTAGCGAAAATTATAAGAAACAAGAGTTGAGAATTGGTGAAACGACTGATATATTGAAAATTTATTGGGAAAAGTAGTTGGTACCTATCTTAAGGAAAAAGAATGGTATCGTCAGAAAGCTTGGAATATTTACCGTCCAACTATAAGTGTTACGAAATGAAGAATCTGAGACGATTCGACGCAGTAACTAACTTTTGATGGGAATAAATGCAATATGATTTAGATATGTTGTGGTTACAATGACGCTATTCGAGTACTAATCGTCAGGTCAGATTTTGTACAAGATATTGAGAATTCCTATTGCCCATGAGCGCGTTAGAATTTTATACCAGGGTAAATTAAGTTATAGAAGGTATGAAAGCTATGTGGGTGTGGTATGGTATGCAAAATGTATTCGGAAAGAATCCTGTGAGTTTGAAAACTTTGAATGGAGACAAGGGATAGAATGTGAATAGACAATGATTTAGGAGCACCCTAAAGGGGGGAAGCGGACGGTAGAAATGCGAAGGTAAGATGAAACCAAGCGACATCACAGTTCATTTAGTATGAATGCTTGAATTGTACGCGAGATCCTATGCTGAAACCAGTTGGTGTAATCTGAAACCGACAACAAACAAACGGAACCTAAGACGACAATTAAAGTGGTACTAGGGATTGTCGGTGAAGGTTGTGAGCAATATGACTCCTAGGTAGTAGATGCTTGTAGAAAGAGAAAGGAATACGACGAAATAGAATTAGCGCATTTTGCCACCAATGAGATATGTAAGGTCGGGTGGATCACAAGGGGATTATGTCTGAAATTAAAAATATTGTATACGAATTATGCGAGGACGGTTATGTAACTCACGAACAATTGCATGTTAAGCAAGCCAAGTGAGTACATAACGGATAAGAAATGTAAGGATCCAATACCAACAGTATGGTTATGATATTTTGAATGCGATATGGAAAATGCAGAGATGGTCTAGACCATGTTACCCAAATGAAATTGGTACTAAAAGTAGCGGAACTTGACCAGGACCAATTAAAGATTTCTCCCGATACGGACTATAAGACGAAGGAAGAAGACAAGGAACAACCTAAAGGTTAGTAAGGCGATGCTAAGACATTTTATGGATTAACTTGCGTATGTTACATACTCTCGCAGAGATTGCAATACAATCAGTGACAGTGAAGATTAAGAACAAGATCGCAGAAAAGGAAAATGAAAGAGTTTGAATTGAAGACAGCGGAGTGATATGAAATAAATGCCAAAAATATGACAGACGAAATTAAGAAAATTATGAAATGGCTAAACAGAATTACTAAGCCCATGTAAGATTACACCTCAAGAAGGTAATGAAGTTTCATAAGAACCTATACTTGCTATGTCGAACAGAACCCCTAGCGTGTGGTTAATCCTGGAGGTCTGTCCAAACGAAATTGAGAATACCAGTAAGTCTTGTACCAGCATTTGCTTTTAAACTGACGGGCGAGCTAAGCGTGTTATTCAGACGGTAGAAAATAAGTTACGAGCCCGTGTCATCGATATCAGAGGCAACGGGAGCGAACACTTACTACTTGTGGAGTTTACTGGTAATAATGATTACTAATCCAGCATTTAGAAAATAATTGTAGGAGGCTTTGTATGGCAAGAACGTATGTTACCGA
This sequence comes from Lycium ferocissimum, assembly GCF_029784015.1. Taxonomy (NCBI): domain Eukaryota; kingdom Viridiplantae; phylum Streptophyta; class Magnoliopsida; order Solanales; family Solanaceae; genus Lycium; species Lycium ferocissimum. The sequence goes on along the minus strand of NW_026715851.1, from coordinate 44,125 downwards.
TCGGCTGGTCTGGTATGGACAAGACTAAGTTACTTGATTTGAACATAATTCATCGGGCAGTCAAAAAAAAATGTGAAACTCATTCGGGGGCGGTCATTAGCGAGACAGAGCTGACAGAAATCATATATGAGTAATCGGTATTGACGTTTAGAATTCCAGCTTGATGACTGGGTGTTTCTGAAAATATCGACCGTCAAAGGCGTTATGAAATATAATCAACAAGGAAAGCTTAGCCCAAAAGATGTTGGGCCTTATTGGGTCATCTGTAAAGTGGGCAAGATCGCCTATGAATTAGATCTGCCACCTGAGGTAGGAGCAGTACATCTAATGCTACACACGCCTATGCTTTGCAAATACATTGTGACCCCTATAATATTCGCCGTGGAGGGGCATTCGAGGAATAGAAGAGCTACCCTACGAGAAACGGCCTATAGCGATCCTAGTTGACAGGAAGGAAACTGCGAGACAAAGATGTGGCTTCCATTAGGGTACTATTTGGCGGAAGAGCAGTAAGGAAAAAGGGTGACTTAAGAAATTCCAGCGAGATGAAAAAGAAGTGCCCCACTTGGCTCCTGTACCTACAGATAATTAGGATTGCCTGTTTGATTGTATTGATTAATGCACGGGTTGTGTACGATAACCGTAAGAAGGGAACTCCTCCAGAAATACTTGTAAGCCCCTATAAGGCTAATTTAACATTCGAGGACGAATGTTCTAAAGGGGGGAAGGATGTTATACCCCGCACTTTGCATGTTCGAATATTTTGAGATGATTGCGACAAGCTAAGCACAAGTATTATAAATCGTATTTCGAATATTTGGACATTTTGAGATAATTGTAGTAAGTTGAGAACAATGCTATGTTTTGGTCTTGCTTGATATAAGTTGGTTATGGAAAATTTAGATGTGGAAATATTGGAAAAGATTAAGGGCAAAATTGGAATGTCGGAAAACGGGTTCATGAATTACCAAAATATGGGCTAAGTAATTGGGCTTGGAAAAACAAAAAAAAAAAAAAGAGAAGAGGCCCAAGTAAGCCATGGGTGGCCGGCCATATGGCTAGCCCAACCCATGGTCTTTAATTAATTTCCATGTGCCTAAATTGGCACCAAACATTAGAAGATTCAAGACAAGTTGAGAAAGAAAGAAAGAAAGAAAGAAGGAGAAAAAAATATAAGGCCATTCGGCCATGGCATGGGGATTTCTCCCCCATGAAATCTCCTTCCAAAAATTATTTTCTTGCTATATTCCTACTAATTCAAGGTCCCTTTACAACTTGGTGTAGTTGTTTTGGAAGATTAAGCATTGGTTTCATCAATTCAACACTTGAGTGAATTGAAGAAGTTGGGAGAGAAAGGTAAGAATTCATCCCTTCTAATTATGTTATGAAGGTTTGTTTGTGTTGTAGTATATGTAAATGAGTAGAATATATAGAAATATGGAGGTTTGCATGGTGGAAGTGCATGTGTGCATGTGGCCGTGTGGTTGCTATGGTATGTGTAGAAGAGATGTTGAATTCTATGTTGTATTTTAATTGTGGTTATTGTGAAGGTTGTATTGGAAATGAGAGTTGAATAAAAATTGGATGAAATTGGAAATTTTGCATGTTGGCCGTGGGATATGCAATGGTGAATCAATGATGGATTTATTTTGTTTAATATGCTAATTGTGTTGTTATGATCCTTACAATATAAATGAAGGATATATGGGTTAAGTTTGCATGAAAATGGAATGTAGAGGATTATGTCATATTAATGTGATTTTATGGTATTAAGATAATGAAGTTGTTTAAGTGTAGAGTGTGGTTGTTGTTAATGAATTTGAGGAATGATAATGTGTTATGAGTATGTTCGTCGAAGAATGGAAGTTTCGGGTGAGTTATGGTTTCGGTGGAAAGTTTGTGTATTTTGCGAAAAATGTGAAAAATCATATGTAATGCCTCCAATCGATGTTGGAATAATCTTGGTAAGTTATGAGTATGAAAATATTGATATTGGTTTGGAAATATGAAGTTAGTTTGGAAGTTGTCACTTTATGTGGAAAGATGACTATTTATGTTAGTATGTGATTCTAGTCAATTGTTGATGTTGTTGTGGTTGTTGTTGTTGACAATTGAGCCGAGTTAAATTCTCGGGGTGTCATATTTATAGGGGAGGTGCTGCCGAAATTTCGGTAGGCAAATACTAACCAAAGTTGGAATTTTGAACCTCATGAATAGTAATTGGTAAATGTGACCATTTGTAGGATTTTGACGAAACGGGATTGGAGTTTCGACGAGCTTAACAAGCAGGAAAGGTATGTAAAGCTCTCCCATTCCTTCTCTTGGCATGTCTTAGATGTACTAGGTTTGAATTTGGACCTCGGGGACAACTCCACTCCTCGGAATCCACGTCCAAAAATACCCCTTCTTCATTCAGTAGAATTGAACTAATTATCTTTGCGATTGTTTCAACAAGTCATCTAAGTATTTAGAACTTGTACATATGAAATCCGATTATCTTATACCTCTCATAAATGACATTACAAGGTTTAATATGCGCCGTTCGGGTACGCCACCTTACTTAACCCGAGGCGGACCCACTATTTCCGAACTTTGTGTTGATATTCCGTTTGATCTTCTTTAAAATAAAAACTGAGGGAAACTTTTAACTATTTTTCTAAGTTCTAAAGAATAACTACTATGATTATTTTAATGAGTCTTATGACCTACTTTGAGATTTGAAACGCGCTTCCGAAAGACTTATGTTTCAACTATTGCCAAACGTTCACTATAAGGTCTGCCATTTGAGTTACGCTATCGAGCCTCTCGTATATGTTTTACATTTTGATATACACATATGATCCCTAAAGTTCTGTTTCAAAAAGAATCCACCGCGGTCATTAAAAGGTATGCGCTACGCTTCGTCCGGACCCCTTTTCTCTTGATATGTCATTTGATTATTCCGTCTTATCTCTTTATATGTTGTACGTTTTATATTGCATTTAGTTTCTCACTACTCCGCTCGTGGATGCCTCAATGCTTCCTTCACTGAGCCCGGGCCAGGATATGTTATCACGCGTGTTCCACTGCATTGTTCGCCGTGCCTCGGTGTGAGGGGGCAGGTATATATGTACATGGGTTGTGGAGTATGATGTGCCATGTACACACTCTGATCTGATATGATATGATATGGCCATTTGATATGCTATGATATGTGCACATTCTGATATGATCTGATCTGTTGTGGCGCCAGCGTCAGGGGGCGACCACTTTCTGTTTGCCGAGTCCCATGACGAGGGCCGGCTATGGCATGTTTTCTCGCTATGCATCCGTTTATGTTTTATGAGTAAGCATTTCGATATTCCGGTTATTACATTCATGTTCGTATCCTCTCGTTCGGTTCGATTCTCGTTTTTCGTATTTTATGCTTTACATACTCGGCACATTTTTCGCACCGACCCCCGTTCTTCGGGGGCTGCGTTTCATGCCGCGCAGTACACCCGAGAGGAGTAGAAGACATTGTAGGAGATGATCCGGCGGCGTTGGCAAGCTCCACTTGCTCCCGGAGTGCCGCCGTGTCGACTATGCATGTTATGTGTTCGATTATGTGTTAGAGACTTTGCAGACAGAGTTGTGGGTTCTGGATGTCAGTTCTGTAGGCGGCTCCACCGGCCGTCATGTCATTCTGTGTTATGCCATAATTTTCATATGATTACATATTCCGTCGATTTGTACACTACAAAGGATATTTCCAGAACATTTGTTGTATTTGTCATTTTGTCTGATTAATAGTCCAGAAATTCATGTATGTAATAAGAGTCAGTGGGTTCACACCCATAAGCGGACTCTCTTAACACGGCTCGTAGACAAACCCCTAGGACCGCCCTAGCTTCGATACTACCCCACGTCACGACCCAATTGGGGCCGCGACGGGTACCCGATACTTGTACCGAGCACCTCTTATCTCGTGTCGTATTCTTATCCCTAAGTGGGCCGTATGAACATCACCGTTTTTTTTTTTTTCCTTCTTTGTCACTTAACATTAATAGCATAATATAAACATGGGCTAGCAAACGTTGCTATCACATTATACAGCGACAAGGACCACCAAGGTACAAAACATCAAACTGTACATATCTATCTACGAGCCTCTAAACATAGTACACATATACATAGGAAGGGCCGAGTACTGCCGTGCCCGAATATATACATATATACAAAATAGTACCAAAGAACTGAGGCTCCGAAACAAGCGAGTCTGCTACAATACGTCGATGGAGCTTCTAGGGGTCAACGTCGCCCGCCGACACACGCGACATGGAACGCGGCGTCCACAAGAAGGGACGTCGCATTTACGAATAATGTACCGAGTATGTAAGGCATGGAAACTAATAATCCAAGCAAAGATACAAAGTATGAATAATCATGTCATGGGTCCATAGGACATATAGCGGGATGGGAGAAAGTAACCTGCACATGAGGATACCCTTTTCAGGTTGGATACTATGCATGCTTGTATTTCCCTCTCAGGAAAGAAAAACATTTCTCTTTTTCGTAGACATAGCAAACAGAACCTATATCATGTCGTGGCCTATTATAACCTATCATGTCGTATCTTATCATGTCATATTGTATCATATCATAGCATGTCGCATCATATCCTGTCATGTCGTGTCATATCGAGTCTTATCATATCATGTCGTATCATATCATATCATATCGTATCATATCATGTCATATCGTATCATATCGTACTATATCATATCATGTCATATCATATCATGTCATATCATATCATATCATATCATGTCGTGTCATATCATATCATATCATATCATGTCATATCATGTCATATCATATCATATCGTATCATGTCATATCATGTCATATCATATCATATCGTATCATGTCATGTCATAGCACCGAACAACGTCGGCTTGCCCACATAGCGCCGGAGTACATCGGCTCGCCCATATATCCCGCGTCCGGGCATCCCGCGTCGGGATGATAAAACGGTGACCGAGTGGCAATGAAACATGTTTCCCTTCCCATTCCCCATATATCCCTTCCCCCACCCCATGTACATATACATATCTCATATACACATGTCTCATTTTAAAGGAACGATAATTATAAGGCGGGACTATTAATGGAAAATGATAGTAAGAGAAAACATGAAACGAAATCGTGGGCATCATAAACGTTAGTTCATATATCTAAAATCTTTAGAAGATAATATCATAACCAAGGAATAAAATTAAAGATCAAGAACTAGTCTAACACTTTCATGTTCACACTGGATCCTTAACCTAAGGCTCTTAGTCATGGAATCATTCTTATCATACTTGTCATAGACCTATTTTCTTTCTTACGTCATCATTATTATTATTATCGTTGAAATATTCTCATTAGAATATTACAACACTTATCGTCCGGTAACGGAGCAATAAAGAAAATCCGGGAACAGTGGGCCCACATCGAGTCAAATGAGGTGGCGTACACACTTTACATATGTTACATCCCAAGATGTCACTTATGAAGGTTTTAAGGTAGTCGGGTCATATTTGTGCGAGTTCTAGATGTTTAGGTAACGTTCCAACATTTTATGCAAAATATTAGTTCACTTCTATTGAATGGAAAAAGATTAACTTCAATCTCGGATTTCTAGGAAGGGAAGTGTCCCCGAGGCCCGTGTCCAAACTTATTACGTCTAAGACATGCCAAGAAGGAAAGGTGAAGCCTTACATACCTTTTTCCGCTCCTTGTGCTACTCCAAATTCAAGTTGCAAATCCGCCAAAACCTACAATTTGGTCATATTTACCAAACATTGATTAGAGCATTTAAAGATTGAATCTTAAGGTACTACTTGTCTACGAAATTTAGAGCACTTCCCCACATCAAATACACCATCCCGAAATTCAACTTAGCCAATTTCAATCAATAACAATCCGGGAATTCAACCCAGCCAAGCTACTCATATAATGACAATGACCATGCTAATAATTTCCATATTCAATCCAAAATACATTCTAACACTTCAATCAACATACTACTTCTTTCAAGTCTTTCCAACTTCCAATAAAACAATAATAACTTTATAATATATATTCCGACAACACCATACCAATATCATTGTCTACCATACATGTAAGAACATAATATTCAATTTACATAGCTTCAACCACAAGTCTCCAACTTCTACCATTTCACAAAAAATTACTAAGTTCTTATTAGCAATAGCGACTCACATAACAACAACAACCAATATACTAAATAAAATTAACTCGTTTTCCTCCACACTTCAACAATTCCACACGGCCATGCATACATCATGCAACTCACGGACCAACATCATATGCATATGGCTACAACTTCTCAAAAATTATTCAACTTCCATTATCAACATGGCTTCCACAACAATAACAACCAAACACTACATAAAATAATTAGCACATGATTTCTATACACACATATACATGCACGGCCACCACCTATAATCTTGTTCTTCATGAATCTCACTCACTTTTGCATACTACAACATGCATAAACATCCATAACATATAAAAGAAAGTGAATTCTTACCCTTTCTCTCTTATCTTCCTTCTTGGCTAGAACTTGCAACCCACAAAAATATGTGGTTTCTTGCTCCAATGACTACTCCACCTTGCTAAGGATCCTTTAATAGGTAGGAAATGATTTTTGGAAATTTTTTTGTAAATTTTCTTGGAATTTTTGCACTTGGCCGAATAGGCCTTGGATTTTTGCTCCTTCTCCTCTTTTCTTTTGTTCTTGAATTTTCTAGTGAATTATGGAATAAAGATGACTTAGTCATCTTTTAAAATTATCACTTACACCCCACATGGGCTTGGGCCATGCCCATGGCCGGTTGGGCCCCTTTTGTTTCTCTTTAAATTTCAAGCCCAATTGTATTTTTCATGACAAGTAGTAATTCATAAAACTGTTTTCCAAATTCCAAATTTTCCCTTCGCCTTCCTTTATATTTCTATGAGGCGTAGTGCGAATTTCCCTTTATGCCCTTGACCTTTCTTGATAATTCGCTTCTAAATTCTTCATAAGCCATTCACATGCTTAACAAATTGAAAATATGGCCTTACTTATTGTGCTCTCGCGATTGTCTTGAATTATCTGATTGCACAAAAATGCGGGATATAACACTATTCAAGACACAGCAGTGTCATCTTTAGTAGTAGAGATAAAGGAGCATTAGTATAAGGATCCTGTTTTAGTTCATTACTGAGATACAACACCTCAGAAAGAAAAGACACCCTTTGTAATTACAGGTGATGGAGTACTTAGGTATCGAGGTAGGTTATGTATTCCTAATATTACAGGACTCCGTCAGCAGGTTATGGGGGAGGCACATTACTCCCACTATTCTATTCATCAGGCTCAACAAAGATGTACCATGATCTCAAGGAATTTTATTAGTGGAATGGTATGAAAAGAGATATAGCTGAATTTATTGCCCAGTGTCCAAATTGTCAGCAGGTCAAGATAGAGCACCAGAAGCCCGGAGGTCTATTGCAGGCTATGGAGATTCCGTCATGGAAGTGGGAGGTAGTTAATATGGATTTCATTACAGGTTTGCCCCGTACTCCGTGGAAGTACGATTCCATATGGGTTGTAGTTAATAGGCTCACAAAGTCAGCCCACTTTCTGCCTGTCAGAACTACTTATGCAGCCGAGGATTATGCGAAGCTTTATCTCAAGGAAATTGTAAGACTTCATGGTGTTCCTACGGCCATTATTTCAGATAGGGGAGCACAGTTCACAACTAAATTCTGGAAGTCTTTCCAGCTGAGATTGGGGACTCAGGTGAGTCTTAGCACTGCATTTCACCCGCAGACAGGTGGACAAGCAGAGCGTACCATACAGACCCTTGTGGATATGCTTAGAGCTTATGTACTTGACTTTCAAGGCAGTTAGGATGATCATTTGCCTCTTATCGAGTTTGCATATAACAACAGTTACCATTCCAGTATTCAGATGGCTCCGTATGAGGCCTTATATGGGCGGAGATGTAGATTGCCCATAGGATGGATTGATGTCGGAGAGAATCAGTTAGTAGGACCAGACTTGATTCAGCAAGCAGTTGATAAGGTGAAAGTGATTTGAGAAATATTACTTATAGCTCAGAATCGACAGAAATCCCATGCGGAGAATCGACAACGTAAGCTAGAGTTTGAGATAGGTAATTGGGTGTTCCTGAAAGTTTAGCCTATGAAGGGAGTGATGAGGTTTGGCAAGAAGGGTAAGTTGAGCCCTCGATATATTGGGCCATATAAGATCATTTGTACTGTGGGCACGGTGGCATATGAGCTAGAATTACCTTTTGGGTTAGAGTCGGTACATCCGGTATTTCATGTATCTATGCTTCGTAAATGTATTGGAGATCCTTCAAGAGTGGTACCAGTGGATGATATCCAGGTGACCGAGCAGTTATCATACGAAGAGGTTCCAGTGGCTATATTAGACAGGCAGGTTCGTCAGTTACGAACCAAGAATGTAGCTTCAGTTAAAGTTTTATGGAGGAATAAGAATGTTGAGGAGGTGACTTGGGAAGCGAAAGAAGCGATGAAGATTAAGTACCCGCATTTGTTTCCAGCAGTACAGGAGGTTCAGTCTGAGGCATCATCACCCCCAGGTATTATTCCATTTTCAGTCATCGTGATTGGTCGTGTGAGGCCCTAGTATTGTATGCTATAGTATATGGCCCTGTATGGCAATATTTTGGGTTGTTGTGTGCAGGACGGATTGGTATAAGTACAGGGGAAACTCTGCCAAAATTTTTATAACCCAAGATTATTCGAACATTCGAGGACGAATGTTCCTAAGAGGGGAAGAATTGTCACACCCTCAATCCGATAGGGTGTGATAAGCACCCGACCCTTATTTGGGGCCGAGCGAACCCGCTGACTCTCATAATACTCATAATCATGTTGGTTCTCAAATCATGACACAAATACATAATTAAAGTTTTTCAAAGAATAATATGCTTTTTACCTTTCTCGAATCAAATAGAATCTATAACATATAAAACTTATAATACAATACGTAATAACACATCGGCTTATATAGTCGCTTACATAATCGACATCTTATACCCACGACGCTGTCTGCAAAGTCTCTAACACGGAGCATAAAACCATAACATAATACTCTGACTCGGCAGCACTTCAGAGAAAATGGAGCTCGCCAATCCCGCTGGGACATCTTCTGCTAATATCTTGACTCACGCAGGTGCACACAACGCGGCATGAAACGCGACCCCGAAGAAAGGGGGTCGATGCGAATATGTACTGAGTATATAAAGCATGAAACATAATAAGCGGGATCATACTAAAGTAAAGAGTACAGAAGGTCACAAAACTTGCCTTCGAAAACATTTGTCATGCATATAAAAATCATATAGTCATCATATATACATATAGTGTGTCCCGGCCCTCTAGTGAGGGACTCGGTAGGTAAAATCATATCATAATCATGTTATCGTATCATCGTACATATATACAGTACCCGGCCACAGTGAGGGACTCGGTGAGCAAAATCATGTCATAATCATGTATGCATGTCCATATACATATATATACATACCGTACCCGGCCTACAGTGAGGGACTCGGTGAATAGCGTGTCCGGCCCCGCTAACAAGGGACTCGGTCAATAATCATAGCATCGTATATCGTGCCCTTTCGGGACTCTTTCGGGACTCGGTCGTACCCGACCCTTTCGGGACTCGGTGAATAATCGTATCGCATATCTTGTGCCGGCCCTTTCGGGACTCGGTCGTACTGGCCCTCTAGTGAGGGACTCGGTGAACAATGCAAAGGTATGTGCACGAACACGTACTCGACCCGGGACTCGGTGAAAGACATATTGAGCTTGCACGAGCAGAGTAGTGAGAAACCATATGCACATAAATCATTCCATGAACTCAATGAAGTAATTAAATCGAAGCATTATTTTGAAAATCGGACCATAGTTGTATCAGGTATCTTTCGGACGTTATTCGGAAACATATCAAACGGAATTCTAGAAATCATAGCTATGTATCAGAATCATAAGTATGCAGATCGTCATTTCAGACTCAATAGATAAGTATATAATCACACTCGGGGTCGGAAAAATAGTTGTATTAAGTTCCTTTTAAAAATAGGTCGTTGGAATCAAACATAGAAAGTCGCGGGACCACGGGGCGGCGTCAACCCAACCCGGACCCGCCTATGAAAGTTACGAACCTTATTCACTTTAGGACTTGCCACGACCATATCGAAGCAATCGAGCCCTTACCTTGAAAGTTACGGACTTTCGTAGTTTCGGAACCGTTTAGGAACAAAACTCTTTGAAAACAAAACCTTTGTGCAATTTTTGAAATTTAATTATACGAGTGACATACGGACCATGATTTGACCACATTAAGAATACGGATATCAAGAAGCCAATAAGATTCATAAAAATGCTCGGATCACTAGAATAGAGTTACCTCGTAATTCGTGTCATAACTTATTTTCAACTAAGACATGCCAAGAAAGGAGGGTGAGCTTTACATACCTTAGCCGCTTCCTAAGCTAATCCAAACTTGAGTCTCGACTTCTCACGATCTACAACAATGTCATTAGACACCAAACATTAGCCATAGTCGCTTAGAAATTCAATTCCAACTAACACTTTATTTACCGAAATTTCGGCAGCATCTCCCCTATAACTTCAACATCCCCGAGAATTCAACTCGGCCAAATCAACAACAACCAAACCAACAACCACACTAACAATATCCATAAGTGATTCAAAACGCATTTTAACATTAATAATTCCTTTCTACATAACCCATCGACAATCCATTTATTCAATTCAACCATATGCAATCAAGCCGACATTATTGATCATACGTTCAAGTATTAATCCGAGACCATTCAAACAAGATTCAAGAACATTTCAAGCAATCCACACAACATCCAAACAACCCGGCCAACATGTAATGCCACCCGAAACTTACCATATTCCATAAGAGCCATGGCAACACATTTCATTCTTCCGAATTCATAAACTATATCGACAATTCCATACGTTTACAACATTAATTTCATTAATACAAGAAGGCATATTAAAATCACATTACTTCCAAATCATCCCACACAACTATAACTTCAACTTGGATCATTAAACTTTCATTTTGTTTCGTAGAATCCATCACAACAACAACCAAAATGCTAGGTAAATTTGGTTCATTCTTCCTACACCTAGGCAGCCCACTCATGGCCACACACCCATACACAACATTTCATGATTTTCATCCATTTCCATGTGCTACAACGCGTCCAAAACATCCATAAAACATGTAAAGGAGGATTGAACCTTACCTCTTCCTTTCACTCCTTCCATTCGGCTAGGACCTTCCATAGCTAAAACGAATGGTTTCCTTGTTCCAACAACTACTCCATGTTGACGGGGGCCTTCCAATTAGTAGAGAGACAAGGAGAAAATAATTCTCCATAACCAAACTTTTGGAACCATAATCGGCCGACCATGGCCGAATGGTTCTGCTCTCTTCTTTTTTTCTTTCTCTCCAAATCTCTAGAATTTGCAAAATGATAAATTATGCCTTGTATCACCATCACACACATATATATAATTAAAGGTGGCACATGGCCGGTCATGTGCCCCTATTTTTCCTTCAATTTTTCTCAAATTTTCTCAATTTTTCTAGAAATTTCTTTAAATTATGAAAGATGAATAATGTGACTTGGTCATCCCTTGACCTATATATCTCTCACAATATAATGAACACATGTCTCCTTTCATGGCTTAAAACAAGTGGCCAAAATATAGGTGGGGTCCACGGCCACCTTGGCCTTTTGGCCATTTCATGAAATTATTTTCCCCAACTCTTAGCCTCAATTTTTTTCCTATTCCAAATTTACCCTTAATTCTTCATACCAATAAAAGATGAATACTCAACTTGTACATTCTAAAAAAAAAATTATAACCTTATCCTCAACTTCCCGCCATCACCTCGGAATATTCAAATGTACAAAACGCGAGGTATAACATCCTTCCCCCCTTTGGAACATTCGTCCTCGAATGTTCAACTAGTCTCGTGGGGTCTTCTAAGGGTTTTGGGGGTTTCCTTTATCACCTCGTCATGCAATTCTCATTCACCGATTATATTCCTTCCTCATTCTTACTTACTCCCTTTATTGCCTGCAATGCACTCCTTCTACTTCTCAGCCTTCGTGTATTTGACCGGAATTTAGCTAGTATATCACTCTTATTCAAATCTTTATCTCCATTATTGCAGTCTTGACTGTCCTTTCATCATCCCTTATTCGTTGTTGGCTTTTCGATGCCGACTTTTTCATCCTTGTAGTTGAATGTCGTTTCCACGTTAGTGACTCATATGATTCCCTAGCATGGGCCCTCATGTTTAAATTACTTAGTGGCCCGTAGACCTTCTTCTAGCATCCGGTGGACTCTTTTATTTCATTTATGAGGGTAACTTTTCTCCTTCCTCCAAGATTCTTCAAACTATCACTCACCGTTCTTTTTACTTCGACGGTCACCATCATTCCAAGTGTTCTCTTGGGTTCATTATCTTTGCTGACACCCTTTTTGTACCTTTAGCTCGAAAATCTTTCTCGCTCTTTACTCTCCTGACACTCATTATGTTGCAATCTCTGCAAGAATATGCGAAGGTGTTCAGACTAGCCCACGAGATACCTCAGCGTCGCTTTACTAGTCCTTATGTTCTACCTTGTCTTCCCTTCTCTTGTCTTACCTCCGGTGTCGGGACAGATCCTTAATCAATCATAGCTGCGCCTCGTCCGTCCTCAGCACTAATTCCAGTTTTGTAATTGGCTTAAACCATCGTTATATTTTTCTGTAGTATACCCGAAATATCACAACTGCCTTGCCCTTGCTTAGCCTTTACTTTTCTTATCAAATACTTACTTAGTCTTATTCTTAGCATACCAATACTTACAGGTGGCATCACTGTCCTTGTACAACTTGTATAAAGTATGCTCAATCCTAGACATGGTCCTTCCGTTCTCTGGCTCATCCTGCCCTTCATATTTTTGTTCATCCCAAATCCCGCTCGTCCTATTTTGTCATACTCTTTTTCTCCATACACGTCCATTCTCTAGCGTCGTATCATTTAAGGTTTCTGCAAAAACCTCTCACACCATCTTAATTACCAGCCTGACTCTTATCTTCCTATTGCTGGTTTTTCGATCTTACGAACTTATTTCAGTAAAGGGTCTCATTGTAGCTCAGGCATTGTCACACCCCGACCTTACTAGGGTGTGATGGGCACCCGACCCTCCTCAGAGTCGAGCGAACCCTTAAACGTTCGCATTACTAAAACCTGTCATTTCGAAAAATTTTAAGAAACATGAAACTTTTCAATATAGAGATCCTTTGTCTTTATACGGATTATGAAAACTGCCCGATCGGTCACATAACTTTTACCATCGACAATATACGAAAATGCACACCCTTTTTACATCTATGACCGATTCGCGTTCCTCGACACCCGATCCACGAGGACCTTTGTCTGCAAAGTCTCTAGGATATACAATTACCATGACACAAGTGCTTGACTCGGCAACACTCCGGCCGAAATGGAGCTCGCCAATCCCGCGGGAACAACTTCTAGCAAAGTCTTCTCTTCATGCAGGTGTACTGCGTGGCATGAAACGCGGCCCCGAAGAAAGGGGTCGGTACGGAGTATGTCTTGAGTATGTAAAGCGATAACAAATAATAACCATAGCTTAATTTAGAAGAGAAGAAACCACAATCAAGCTCATTACTGCGGCCCTCGGCGGGAGAAACATAAATGTACACACGGGGTCTTAGAACAATCCTTAAATAAATAATGCTACGAACACACGTTCTTCAAGCATACACGATATAAGTACGAGTACACCGGTTCTAGAATGCACAATTTAAATATAGTATCACAACGGTCCGCTTCGGACGGCGCTTCGAGCGTAGGAATGATGGCCCCTTCGGGCATTGCCGCTTCCGGCATAACAATAATGATAGCCCCTTCGGGCGGCCGCTTCCGGCTCAATATCGATAGTGGCCCCTTCGGGCATTGCCGCTTCCGGCATAACAATAATGACGGTAATGTAAACATAAGTAGTAAATGGGATGAAATAGTAAAACCTCGCACCCCTTTCGGAGTGGTTTTGAAAAAAAATAGCTCACTCAGACATAGTGAGGCCATAGTGCGCCCGGACGTGAGGGTGAGGCCATAGCACACTCGGTGATCAGTGAGGCCACGGCTCGCTCGGACACGGACCGAGGCCATAGCACACTCGGGCATAAGCCGAGGCCACCGCACCCCCTTCGGAGTGGTTTTAGAAAGTCTAAATATTAAAATCTCACACCCCCGTCGGAGTGGTTTTAGAAAAATCAATTTTGTGTTTCTTTGTACAAAACTAGTTCTTTAAAAATCATCAGTGAACCACAAACGCGTTTCCGAAGCCGTTTTTGGAAAACCGAAGTAATAATCATATTAGAAACATTGTTACCCAGCAAAGTATATTATAGAATATAATGAAGTAGTTAAACAACTGTCCTTTGGTAGTCGGGACAACGGTCAAAAGTTTTCTTCAATTATGGTACCAAAGTAAGTCAAATGGAACTATACAAAAGATCTCGAGTCTTGTGGGCCCACCTCGGGTCAAGTCAAGGTGGCGTACGTAAATTTCATACATTGAGCTTTACGGAGTCATTATGATAGCCTCAGTGCAATTCGGTCTTGGTTGGACAAGACGTAGATGCCTAACGCTTATTTCATCAAGGCACACGAAATTGATTCAATTCCATTGAATGAAAAAGGGTCAAATCCAAGCTTAGATTTCTAAGAATAGAATCATCCCTAAGGCTTATATCCAAGCCTATTAGGTCTAAGACATGCCAAAAGAAGGAGGAGTAAAGCCTTACATACCTTTTCCGCCTCTTACGCTATTCCAAATCCCAGTTCCAAGTTCGCCAAAATGCAACGATTTGGTCGCATTTACCGTTACTATTCATGAGACTTAAAATTTCAATCTTGCCTCAATACTTGTCTGCCGAAATTTCGGCAGCATTTCCCCTGTAAACACACCATCCCAGGGATATGGCTCGGCCCAAGTATCAACAACAATACCAACAAGCACATCAACAATATCCATAAGCAATTCCAAACACATTCTAACATTAATAACTCTTTTCTATATAATTCGACAACATTCGTGCATATTCAATTCAACTTCACATATTCAAACTAGTATCAAAGATTGCATATTCAAATACCAATCCATAACCATTCAAACGCGGTTCAAGAACATTTCCAACAATCCGCACAATATTCAAAACAACCAACAAAATATAAGGCAACCGAAACCTTCAAGTCCAAGGAAATATCAACAACGCATTTCTTTTCTTCCAAATTCATAAACCATACTAACAATCTATACTTTAACAACATTAATTTTACGCATACATGAAACTACACTAAATTCACAATGTCTTCAAAACAGCCCATAATGTTCTCTACTTCAAATTGGATCATTAAATCATCATTTTCACCATAAAATCCATACAACAACAACCAAATTACACTAAATAAAATTTGTTCATTCTTTGACAAACAACACCACCCATATTCGGCCATCCCAACCAACCTACAACTTTCATGAATTTCATTACTTTTCCATACATTACAACAACAACTAACGCACTACATAGAATTAATCCATTTTCTTTCCATGCAACATAACACCCACGGCTAAACATGCAAACCCACGGCCACACACATGCACATACATATTTCTTGGGTTCCATTCATTTCCACATACTATAACACTTCGCAAATCATCCATAACATATATAAAAATATGATTAAACCTTACCTTTTTCCATCAATTCTCCACTTGACTAAAGTTGGCAACTTGTATGAATATGTTTTCCTCTTGCTCCACAAATCACTTCGCCTTACTAAGAACCCTTTATTGCATTATTTAGCTAGAGGGAATAAGTTGAACAATCAATCTTGCTCTCTCTTTTGTTGCTGAATTTTTCTGGAAAGTTTTGGAACTTTTGGCTGAAAAAAAATGAGATTTTTGTCCCTTAAAACGGACTGCTGAAGTCGGTTTTACGTGTGCAATCTTGTGGCGATGCTAACGTAGCTGTACGCGGGAAAGCTGTTTCTGCGTCGACGATTCGGTTTGTAACGTCTATAATTCTCTACTCCGATGTCCTATCAATGAACGGTTTGTTGCATTACAAACTAGACTCGACGAACTTCATTTTAGGATTTTGAAACACCTTAAAACTCCACATATACTATGATGAGGTACATGTCAAACTCATGCTCTGAAAACGCGGGGTATAACAGGCATCCATATCCAACACATTGCCGTGTCGATTGTTTCCATCTCGCC
The DNA here is from genome assembly GCF_029784015.1 of Lycium ferocissimum. NCBI lineage: Eukaryota > Viridiplantae > Streptophyta > Magnoliopsida > Solanales > Solanaceae > Lycium > Lycium ferocissimum. Next base: position 27,695 of record NW_026715851.1, on the reverse strand, counting down.
TTTGCGTTTCTATCACCCGCTTCCCCCCTTTAGGGGTGTACTTATGCCATTATCCGTTTATATTTTGCCCCATGTCCTTATTTCAAATCTCAATTAGGCAATACTCTTACTTCGACAATTAGTAACCAAATTTCTCTCGGAATATTATCTTTACCCCAACCTATATCGGGTGCTTCCTTTAGTATCCCCTCATCATTTCTCCCATTTGTACCTATCTCCTCTTCTGTACACGAGAAATCTTATGTCCTCTCTATATCATTCTGGATACATTACCCCTATATAATCTTTCTCTCATTTTCAAAATGTATTCCGTTCATCCACGTTTACCTGTATCATACCAGTCATCTTCTGGCATTTATTCTATCTTATTTCTCCTCGTCCTACAACTTGGCCTTCCGCCGTCCCAACACTTATGGCACTCATTTTCCCTCGTTTCTCAACTTTTTATAACATGGTTTTTCATCGTTCCGTCACTTACGGCACTCGTGTCTTTCGTCACGCATCATAACCTATTATTACACGGATGTCTCGCTTTCTTCTTATCTCCTTCTCCCGTTAGTTCCCTTTCTCTTTACCGGTCTGATCCGCCCCGTCCTATGCGGTTCCTTAAGGTTTCCGTCCGCTCCGTAAATTCTTATTCTCCTTAAATTAATCTAACTTCTCATTTGCCTCTTACGTCTGAATTTGTGAGACTTTTCAAAAAAACTTCCCAGGGGGTCACCCATCCTGGAATTGCTCTCACGCCAGCACGCTTAACTTTGGAACTTTGATGGAATACGACGCTTTAACGCTTTCCTGACTGCATCTACCTCACCGCACGATCTTCCACACATAATATTGAGTAAGTCGGAATCTTAACATATTCCCAAAACGCCCTCATGATACATCCCGGTAGCTGTCTTATTAATACATTCCTATCCGTCACCATTCTTCTCTTCTCTTTCTTTTTTTTTCTTCTTCATACCCCAGTCTACTCGTATCATTACTTCCCGTGACTATAATCTCATCATATTTTTCTCCTACCTATCGATTCAGTCGATGCCTTAATACATATTACTCTATTCAAACCTACCAGTCCTCTCTAGATCATCTCTTAATATCGCTAGTCCATTCCAAATTCCTTATTACCATATCCCCATCGACCTCCTGTTTACTATTATTGCTAATTTCGCAATTTAACTTATTCTTCCAAAAGGGCAGCCGCACTTATGGCTTGGTTGAATCCCATCGTTACTATTGACACGACCCTTTCCAAACATATTCCAGACCTTCATCTCGTTCTCGTATTATTTCCAGAAAAATTTCGGCAGAGTTTCCTCTGTATTCCTTACTATCCCAAAACCTGCACGCAGGAAATACCAACATTGCCTCACAGGGCCATCGCATATATGTATGTATCATATCATGTCGTATCACGGCCACACAGGGCTCCCAGTATCCACAGTAGTATAAGAACAATTAACTTACCTTGTACGTCCAACTCAAACTGTACCTGTTACACTTTTCTCTTTACTTCCCCTTTCCGTTTTCAACTTTACACTTCAATCATGTCAATATCGTACTCAACATATACCTTTCGTACCTTTACTTACCTGCGTGCTTTATAGCTTCCAATATCATCGGTCACCTTCTGTCAATGCCGTTCTTCTGCTGTAATTGAAGGTTAGTGCCAGATATCTCATTTCCTATGACTCGGCTCTATGGCACAATCTAAGAGGTGAAAGAAGAGTAACCATCCTAGACGCCCCGTAGCCTCCTGTTTATAAATCTGGCCGGCTTCACACCATAAACGGACTCTCGGACACGACTTTGCGGACAACCCCTAGGACGAACTGCTCTGATACCAATTTGTCACACCCTCAATCCGATAGGGTGTGATGGGCACCCGACCCTTATTTGGGGCCGAGCGAACCCGCTGACTCTCGTAATACTCATAATCATGTTGGTTCTCAAATCATGACACAAATACATAATGAAAGTTTTTCAAAGAATAATATGCTTTTTACCTTTCTCGAATCAAATAGAATCTATAACATATAAAACTTATAATACAATACGTAATAACACATCGGCTTATATAGCCGCTTACATAACCGACATCTTATACCCACGACGCTGTCTGCAAAGTCTCTAACACGGAGCATAAAGCCATAACATAATACTCTGACTCGGCAGCACTCCGGAGAAAATGGAGCTCGCCAATCCCGCTGGGACATCTTCTGCTAATATCTTCAGCTCACCTGGGTGCACCTGCACGGCATGAAACACGGCCCCGAAGAAAGGGGGTCGGTACGAAATATGTCGAGTATGTAAAGCATGAAACATAATAAGCGGGATCATACTAAAGTAAAGAGTATAGAAGGTCACAAAACTTGCCTTCGAAAACATTTGTCATGCATATCAAAATCATATAGTCATCATATATACATATAGCGTGTCCCGGCCCTCTAGTGAGGGACTCGGTAGGTAAAATCATATCATAATCATGTCATCATATCATCGTACATATATACCGTACCCGGCCCTCTAGTGAGGGAATCGGTGAGCAAAATCATTTCATAATCATGTATGCATGTCCATATACATATATATACATACCGTACCTGGCCCTCTAGTGAGGGACTCGGTGAATAGCGTGTCCCGGCCCCGCTAGCAAGGGACTCGATAAATAATCATAGCATCATATACCGTACCCGGCCCTTTCGGGACTCGGTCATACCCGGCCCTTTTGGGACTCGGTGAATAATCAAATCGGCATATACCGTGCCGGCCCTTTCGTGACTCGGTCGTACCCGGCCCTCAGTGAGGGACTCGGTGAACAATGCAAAGGTATGTGCACGAATACGTGCCGCCCGGGACTCGGTGAAAGACATATTGAGCTTGCACGAGCAGAGTAGTGAGAAACCATATGCACATAAATCATTCCATGGACTCAATGAAGTAATTAAATCGAAGCATCATTTTGAAAATCGGACCATAGTTGTATCAAATATCTTTCGGACGTTATTCGGAAACATATCAAACGGAATTCTAGAAATCATAGCTACGTATCAGAATCATAAGTATACAGATCGTCATTTCAGACTCAATAGATAAGTATATAATCACACTCGGGGTCGAAAAAATAGTCGTATTAAGTTCCTTTTAAAAATAGGTCGTTGGAATCAAACATAGAAAGTCGCGGGACCCACGGGCGAGCGTCAACCCAACCCGGGCCCGCCTATGAAAGTTACGAACCTTATTCACTTTAGGACTTGCCACGAACATATCGAAGCAATCCGAGCCCTTCTGTGAAAGTTACGGACTTTCGTAGTTTCGGAACCGTTTAGGAACAAAACTCTTTGAAAACAAAACCTTTGTGCAATTTTTGAAATTTAATTATACGAGTGACATACGGACCATGATTTGACCACATTAAGAATACGGATATCAAGAAGCCAATAAGATTCATAAAAATGCTCGGATCACTAGAATAGAGTTACCTCGTAATTCGTGTCATAACTTATTTTCAACTAAGACATGCCAAGAAAGGAGGGGTGAGCTTTACATACCTTAGCCGCTTCCTAAGCTAATCCAAACTTGAGTCTCGACTTCTCACGATCTACAACAATGTCATTAGACACCAAACATTAGCCATAGTCGCTTAGAAATTCAATTCCAACTAACACTTTATTTACTGAAATTTCGGCAGCATCTCCCCTATAACTTCAACATCCCCGAGAATTCAACTCGGCCAAATCAACAACAACCAAACCAACAACCACACTAACAATATCCATAAGTGATTCAAAACGCATTTTAACATTAATAATTCCTTTCTACATAACCCATCGACAATCCATTTATTCAATTCAACCATATGCAATCAAGCCGACATTATTGATCATACGTTCAAGTATTAATCCGAGACCATTCAAACAAGATTCAAGAACATTTCAAGCAATCCACACAACATCCAAACAGCCCGGCCAACATGTAATGCCACCCGAAACTTACCATATTCCATAAGAGCTATGGCAACACATTTCATTCTTCCGAATTCATAAACTATATCAACAATTCCATACGTTTACAACATTAATTTCATTAATACAAGAAGGCATATTAAAATCACATTACTTCCAAATCAGCCCACACAACTATAACTTCAACTTGGATCATTAAACTTTCATTTTGCATCATAGAATCCATCACAACAACAACCAAAATGCTAGGTAAATTTGATTCATTCTTCCTACATCTAGGCAGCCCACTCACGGCGACACACCCATACACAACATTTCATGATTTTCATCCATTTCCATGTGCTACAACGCGTCCAAAACATCCATAAAACATGTAAGGAGGATTGAACCTTACCTCTTCCTTTCACTCCTTCCATTCGGCTAGGACCTTCCATAGCTAAAACGAATGGTTTCCTTGTTCCAACAACTGCTCCATGTTGACGGGGGCCTTCCAATTAGTAGAGAGACAAGGAGAAAATAATTCTCCATAACCAAACTTTTGGAACCCTATTCGGCCAGCCGTGGCCGAATGGTTGCCTTGCTCTCCTCTTTTTTTCTTTCTCTCCAAATCTCTAGAATTTGCAAAATGATAAATTATGCCTTGTATCACCATCACACACATATATATATAATTAAAGGTGGCACATGGCCGGTCATGTGCCCCTATTTTTCCTTCAATTTTTCTAGAAATTTCTTTAAATTATGAAAGATGAATAATTTGACTTGGTCATCCCTTGACCTATATATCTCTCACAATATAATGAACACATGTCTCCTTTCATGGCTTAAAACAAGTGGCCAAAATATAGGTGGGGTCCACGGCCACCTTGGCCTTTTGGCCATTTCATGAAATTATTTTCCCCAACTCTTAGCCTCCAATTTTTCCCTATTCCAAATTTACCCTTAATTCTTTATACCAATAAAAGATGAATACTCAACTTGTACATTCTAAAAAAAAATTTATAACCTTATCCTCAACTTCCCGCCATCACCTCGGAATATTCAAATGTACAAAACGCGAGGTATAACAAGAATGTTACACCTCTCATTTTCGTAGTGGTAGAACCTATGATTTCCTAGTCGGGTATGCCCTTGGAATAGAAACCCGAGCCCGAGTTTGGAGGTAGAAAGTGTCTTGCCCCGTGTACAAGGGCACCAGCAGGTATTCCTGACAATTTGCAGGATTAAAAGTTGAGCGAATCAAATCAATGTGATCTGAACTGAATCTGAGAAAATCTGCAGATAGCAGTCATCATCGACGGGTCATCGACATGGTCGACGGACCGTTGAAGTGCGGCGTCGACAAAGTTCTGCAGCTGGAAATCTGCAGGCGCATGTCGACGAAGCAAGTCGACGGACCGTCGACGGGTCGTCGACCTGCTGGTCGAACTGGACCGCTGTAGCGTTTTTAATTCCGAGTATAAATATGTGGTTCACGACTTATTTCTCATTTTCCTCCATTCCAAGTCAGATAAAAACCATAATATTTCTCTCCCAAAATTTTATACCATATTAGTGGAGATTTGGTAAGATCCGAGTCCCGTGAAACCGTGCTTGTGAAGAAGAAGGTTGTTTCTAGGGTTTCCTCAAGTGGTGAAGTTTAGCGAGTTGGAGTTGAAGTTGATCTTCAGAATCTAAGACCCCCTCAAAGTGTGTGAATGATTTCTACCCTTAAATTTAAGTTGATTATCAAGAGTTTTAGTGATTTTAAGCAAAGGGAGGGTGCACATGGAAGTGATAAGTTGATGAAGGGTAAGATAGTGATTTGGGGTTATTTTAAGAGATGATTAAAAATGGATTTAAGTATATTTTGATATATAAGTGTTGTTATTGCTGTTGTGGTTGATGTTGGATTGAATGAGAAGTTGAAGAGTTGTAAGCTTACAAGGGAAATTATTGTCTATAATTCGTTAAGCTCTATATGCATTTAAAGATGGTTAGTAACTGAGGCAAATAGCCTAATTAAGGCCTATGTTATCTTAATTGTAGACTTTCAAGTTTGAGAGGTATAAGTTGGGTGATTGGATATACTTCTAAGGTATGTTCAGGCTATCCTTTCCTTCTTTTGGCATGATCCTATGATATGAGTCAACAAGCGAGTAAGCGAGCTTCCATATTACTCTACTCTTAGAAGTCCTTCAGTCTTTGATGTTCATGTACCTAGTTTATGAGTGTGCCTTCTATTCATGGGTCCAGTCTTATGTAGCCAGTTATATGTATACAGTTTACCCATGCATTACTTTCATTATATATGTATGTACATTGACCCGTGACCAGAAGGCGTTTTATACGCGAATATTAGATGTATGTGTAGTATGAGAAGAGATATAGGCGTTATATACGCATTACCACTATGATGATGATATGAGAATCAGGCTGCAAGTATCGCAACAATGTATATGATGATGGCCGCAGAGAGGCCGATATGATATGAGAAAAGAGACAGGCGTTATATATTAACATATATCAGGCGTTATACACGCACATATATATAGATATATGACCTTCATTGATAGGCATGAGCATGCATATTATGCGCCCACAGTGGCATTGTCAGTTACACAGATTTATGCAGATACAGACAGATACTAGTTCATACAAGTACATGCAGATAGTCATTTCATCTTATGAGTTCAGATCTTATTCATGATTCTTGTATATATATGTTGTTCTTATATCTTACATACTCAGTACATTATTCGTACTGACTCCTTGTTGCTCGGGGGGCTGCGTTCATGCCCGCAAGTACAGGTAGACAGATAGGTGATCTAGCTCAGTAGGACCTCTAGATCTAGTAGTGGTCAGTGCGCTCCATTTGATCCGGAGCTACAGTCAGTTTTGGTATGCCACCCTTTTGAGATTGACATGCACATAGGTATGACAGGGCCCTGTCCCGTCCTTTCTTCAGCTTTTATTCCGGTAGAGGTCTGTAGATAGTTGTATGTATTAGTCAGATGATGTAGCCTTATCGGCTTCTATTCTTTTGTGTACTGTATATGTAGCAGCTTAACTGGCTTGCCTTTTGTTCTTTCCGCATGTTTATGTATATACAGATTGCTCAGTATTCTTGATGTTGCCTATTTATGAGATCAATTTAAGTTATGTATGGGCCCTAGATGTCCAGTAAGATTCAGATATGAGTATAGGGGTGTTTGGTCGTTAGAGGTCAGACACTCGTCACGACTCATCGGTTTGGGTCGTGACATATTCATTGTTGTTAGTCTCACCTTATGTTACTTGTTCTTTCAAGGTGAGATTAGCGATAATGATTGTTCCATACTATAAATCGGAGGTTACGACCTTACGTCACTCCGATAGAGAAGTAACATTTAATTGGGATCTTGTGGATGTTATATGTATTTATATAGGTGTAATTTAGATGCTATATATATTTCACCACGCCTTAATGGCCGGAAAAGATACTATATATATTCCATCGTACCCTAACGACCGGACAAGATACTATATATATTTCACCGCGCCTTAATGGCCGGACAAGGTACTATATATATATTTCACCGCGCCTTAACGGTCGGATAAGATACTATATATATTTCATTGTGCCTTAATGGCCGGATAAGATAGTATATATATAACACCGCGCCTATATGGCCGGACAAGACCGCGCCTTAATGGCCGGATGCTATATATATTACCGCGCCTTAACGGTTGGACAAGATATTATATATGGATACATGGAAAAGTATTTTTTTAAAAGGCTAAGCATGCACGACATCCACCTTAAAAAGGCATTCAGAGGCACAGGTTGATCTCTTTTATATTACTTTACCTTCATACTTCCATTATGTTATTTTTCATGTTCGGTATCTCTTACTATGTTACTATTCATGCCTTACATACTCAGTACACTATTCGTACTGACGTCCCTTCTTGTGGACGCTGCGTTCATGCCCACTAGTTCAGGTAGCCATTCGGATGAGCCAGACCAGTCGGATCTCCTCAGCCGCTGTCAGTGCGCTCCACTTGATCCGGAACTGCAGCTTTTGGTATGCTATTTATGAGGTGTACAGATGTAGGGATGACAGGGCCTTGTCCTGTCTTGCTACAGCTAGAATCCATAAAGGTCTGTAGACAGTTGTATATAGTGGGAATATCATGTAACTTTGTGGTCTCCTATTTTTGGTACAACGCATGTAGTGGCCATGTCGGACTGTGTTATCATCTGCTGCACTTATACCTATATATACATATCCATGTGTATAAATTATGAGTTTTTTGAGACAGAGTTTATTGCATAAGTTTTGCAGCAGATGCTATCGCTCAGATATGAGTTAGAAATGGGCCACCAGGTTATTCAGCATATGGCAAGTACGAGTTTAGGGGTGCTTGGTCAGCAGTGATCGGGCACTCGTTATGGTCCATGGGTTTGGGTCTTGACACATAGTATCTCTTGAGTGCGTCTGCAATGATAGCTTTGGGCAATTCTTGTCCGCCTATCTCAGCTAGGACTACTGCTCCTCCTGAAAGTACTTTCCTGACCATGTATGGTCCTTGCCAGGTTGGCGTCAATTTTTGTTTGTATTCCTCTTGGTGGGGGAGGATTCACTTGAGTACGAGTTGCCTAATTTGGAAGAGTCGGGCTCTGACTCGTTTGTTGAAAGCACGATACATCCTTTGTCTGTATAACTGTCTGTGGCATACCGCCACCATTCTCTTTTCATCTATCATGGCCAGTTGCTCGTAGCGATTTCTGACCCATTCTGCATCATTTAGCTCTGCCTCTTGGATGATCCTGAGTGAAGGGATCTCCACTTTTACGGTATGACCGCTTCGGTAATATAGACAAGGAGATATGGTGTTGCCCCGATTGATGTCCGGGTTGTTGTTCTATACCCCAACAAAGCGTAAGGCAATTGCTTATGCCAATTCTTGTAACTGTCGATCATTTTCCTCAAGATCTTTCTTATGTTCTTGTTGGCAGCCTCTACGGCTACATTCATCTATGGCCGGTAGACGGTAGAGTTTCTGTGAGTGATCTTGAATTTTTCACATATGTCCTTCATCAAATGGCTGTTCAGATTGGCACCATTGTCTGTAATGACAGATTCAGGTATACTGAAATGACATATCAGATTGTTCTTGACAAAGTCAGCCACGACTTTCTTGCTCACTGATTGTGGGAAGTCGCCTCCGCCCCTTTAGTGAAGTAGTTGATGGTGACTAAGATGAAGCGATGTCCATTGGAGGCCAGAGGTCCTATGATCCATTCCCTATGACATGAACGGCTAAGGCGAGCTCATTGCATGTAATTCTGTGTGGGGAACCTTGATCAGATCTCCGTGTATCTGACACTAATGGCACTTTTGCAAAAATTTACAGGAGTCATGCTACATGGTCATCCAATAGTATCCTGTCCTTAAGATTTTCTTGGTGAGGATGAATCCATTCATATGGGGTCTACATGCTTCTGCGTACACCTCTTTCAGTAGTTTCGTAGCCTCTTCGGCGTCCACGCACCTGAGTAACCCAAGGTCAGGTATCCTTTTGTACAACACTTCTTTGTTCAAGAAGAACCCATTAGCCAACCTCCTGATGGTCTTTTTCTAATTTTCTGAACACTCTAGGGGGTACTCTCCTTTCTCCAGGTAGCCCTTGATGTCGACATACCACGGTTGGCTATCCGGCTCGGCCTCGATGTAGGCGCAGTGAGCCTGTTCTTCCCTCAGTGTGATCTCTCGTGGATCAATGTGAGTACTCTCGGGGTGCTGGATCATGGATGCTATGATAGCCAATGCATCTGCAAACTCATTTTAAGCCCTCAGAGTATGCCTGAAGTCGATACTCTTGAATCTCCCACACAATCTCTGTACCAGATTCACATATGGGAGTATCTTATCATTTTTTGTTGCCCAATTTCCTTTCACTTGATTTATGAGCAAATCGGAGTCCCCGATTACCAACAACTCTGGTATGTTCATGTCCAATGCCATCTTGAGGCCAGGGATACATGCTTCATATTCCGCCATGTTGTTGGTACATCTGAAGTTGAGCTTTGCGGCCATCGGATAGTGTTGTCCTATTTCTGATATTAACACAGCCCCAATGCCTGATCCTTTGTAATTGACTGCTCTATCGAAGAACAGTCTCTAACCTGAGTATGGTTCTGCCACCTCTTCTTCCATAGCCATCACTTCCTCATCTGGGAAAAGGGTCCGTAATGGTTCAAGTTTTTCATCGACGGGACTTTCTGCCAGCAAGTCAGCTAGGGCTTGTCCTTTGATTGCCTTTTGTATTACGTATATGATGTTGAATTTTCTTAGAAGCATCTGCCATTTAGCAAATTTTCTTACGGGTCAGTTTCTGGAAAATGTATCTTAATGGATCCACTTTGGACATGAGGTGAGTAGCGAATACCAATAGGTAGTGCCTCAGCTTTTGGGCAATCCAGGTCAGATCATAACAGGTTTTCTCTACAAGCATATACCGTGCCTCGCAGGATGTGAATTTCTTGCTCAAATAGTAGATGGCATGTTCCTTTTTCCCTCTTCATTATACTGGGCGAGCATGCACCCGATCGCATTTTCTGATACTGATAGGTACAGTAATAGAGGACTCCCTTTCCTAGGTGGCACTAGGATGGGAGGATTAGAAATATATCTCTTGATTTTGTAGATTGCCTCTTGTCATTCTCTTGTCCAATTTGTGAGAGCGTCTTTCTTGAGCAATTTAAGGATTGGATCCACAATCACAGTTGACTGGGCTATGAACCGGCCAATGTAGTTTAACCTTCCCAAGAAGCTTATGACTTCCTTCTTGGTCTTGGGAGGTTGTAGCTCTTGGATTGCCTTGATCTTGGTAGGGTCCAATTCGATGCCCCTACGGCTGACTATGAATCCTAGCAACTTTGCCGGGTTTAGCTTTAGATTGAACTTGCGAAGTTTGTCAAAAACCTTGCGCAAGTATGTGGTATGCTCTGAACTTTCTTTCAATTTTATGATGACATCGTCCACATAGACTTCAATTTGTCGATGTATTATATCATTGAATAGGGTAGTCATGGCTCTCATGTACATGGCGCTAGTGTTCTTGAGGCTGAACGGCATTACCCTATAATGGTAGACTCCCCAAGAGGTCTTTTTTCTGCATCTTCTTTGCTCATGAGTATCTAATGGTACCTGACGAAACAATCCACAAATGACTGTAGCTCGTGCTTGACCCAATTGTCTATTAGAATGTGGATGTTTTGGAGAGCAAAGTTATCTTTTGGATTAGCCCGATTGAGATCTTAATAGTCCACATAGAATCGAATCTTTCCGTCCTTCTTAGGTACTGGCACTATGTTGGCCATCAAGGTGGGGTAGGATGTTACCTTCACTATTCCAGACTTGATCTGTTTCTCTACTTCGTCCTTTATCTTGATACTCATGTCTGTCTTAAATGTTCGCGTCTTTTGTTTGACAGGGGCAAAACCCTCCTTGATGGGTAATATGTGGGCCACTAATTCAGTGCTCAACCCTAGCATATTTGCATATGACCAGGAGAAGACGTCCACATATTCCTTCAACAGAGCTATAAGCTCTTCTTTATGTGGAGCCCCCACATGAGCACTGATTCGCATTTCTTTAACATCTTCTTTGTCACTGAGATTGATTACGTCGGTTTCGTCCATATTTGGCTTCTTCTTATCTTCTAATTCTTCCAAATCTTCTACCTGTCCCTCTAGCATCATTGTCGCTTCGTCGTACTCCTCGTACCCCTACTGATTATTTTCCTCATTCGTTTAACGACATTTTCAGTTGTTAATTTATTGTTATTACTGAAAAAGTGAGCAAAAGTAAAGTTAGATTTATTATTGTTCGTTATGCGTGGTTAGTTAGAAAAATTTTGTTATTATTATCTGATAAGGCTAGCAGTTTTATGTAGATCGAGGCTTTCATGAGTAATTGGTTACAAAATGTGGTCCTGGTTCAGAACAACACCAGACCATTTCCATTTTTAAACATCACGAAATAATTTAGAAAAGGTGATCATTCGGGCCTTGGCCGATGTCGCCCTTTTTAGCAAAAGATTTTAAGGAAATGCCATCTCTCTATCGAGGAGCTAAGAGGGGAGTAGATGTCCAGTTGTTCAAGAGCTCTCCTGGCCTTAGACTGCGTATGGTGAGCATCTCCTGGCTTTCCTCAATGATCGCGTAGCATCTCTCTTCTTGAAACAGCGAATCGAAACCCCTATCAACTTCTTCTCCATTCGGCATCGACATCTTTCTGGGAAATGACTAGTATAAACCCGAAATTAGTCGAGGTAGATTTCCCGTTCTGGGTTCTCTCCTGATAGCCTTCGTGAGCTCGTCTTCACTAGGAGCGTACCCTAGACCAAAGTGGTAATTTTCTTTTGGGATTGGCACAGGCTCTGTTATCCCTTCAAGGTCTCTTCCCAGACCTTTTCCCATTTCAAAACCATTTCTCAGCATAGTGGAGGCAATCATTCTGTAGACTGCCGGAATTGGTTTGTTGATCTCCCCTTCTGAATTGGTGGCCCCAACGTATTCCACTATATGGAAGTTTGATCTGTGGGGACTCCCTTCAATCAACGGTATGATGTTGTAACGATATTTCTAGGTATCCTTCTCAACTGCGACCATAATTTCCTATCACTGCCATTCAAATTTTATGGCTTGGTGCAGAGTTAATGGTATTGTGCCGGCAGAATGTATCTAGGGTCTTCCCAAGAGCATATTGTAGTTGGTCGTGATCGCTAGGACTTGGAATTCTGCTATGAAAGAGACAAGCCCAACTTGGATAGGTAGGTCTACTTCTCTCGGGGAATTACTTTGGGACCCATCAAATCCCCTGACGTTCGTCCCACTCTGGTGGATTTTACCCACGTTGTAGCCAAGCTGTGTTAATGTGGTGATGGGGCAAATGTTGAGGCCCGATCCATTGTCCACAAGCACTCTCCCTATTGCCTTGCCACGACATTCCACAGTGATGTTGAGAGCTCTATTGTGGGAGGTTCCTTCCATTGACAGTTCCTTTTTAGAGAAACAGATTTTAAGTTCTCCGATGATGTGGGCTACCAACCCAGCCAAGTCTTCGCTGCTCGTACCAGTTGGTACGTGTACATCATCCAATACTCTCATGAGGGCCTGCCAGTATGATAGGGAGCTGGCCAGTAATGATAATACCGATATTTGTGTCGGTGTCTTCTTCAAATGCTCAATGATGGAGTAGTCTTTTTGTTGCATACGCCACCAGAAATCTTCAGCTTCTCCTTCTGTTATTGCTATCTTTTGGTTGTTTTTTTTCCTTGCGGCATTCTGAGCTAACTCTTCAGGAGTGTAACATCTCCCTGAGTGGGCCATGCCTTGAGCCATGGCTGCTTGCACAATGATATACTCTTTGGGAGCAGGCACAATTTGTTGTGCCGTTTAGGCTACTACAGGTGCTGGGACCAAAGTTCTGAACCCTGGCATAGCCTTTAGAGCTCCTGGTGCCAGTACCAAAACTTTGAAGTTGGGGCGCTCTTGGAGCATGAGGGAGGCTACTGTTTGTTCCAGAGATTCAACTGCTTTGGGGACCAAAGCTCCACAAGCTTCCTAGTCCTCGTCTCTTTCAATTATCTGGACCTCGTTGTTTCCATGGTTGGGTAGCGGGTTTGTGTTCACATTAGGAGCTGCGGTTTCCAAGATGATTTCCCTTTCGTTAATCAAATCCTAGATTTTGTGCTTGAGATTTATGCAGTCTTTTGTGCTGTGCCCATTTCCTCCTGAATGGTAGGCATAAGTCTGATAAGCCCTGTAGAATCTGTTCCCCGGCTGTGTTGGTTTTGAAGGGACATTCTGGATTAGGCCCGTAGCCAATAACCTTTCAAAAAATCAAGCCCTAGGCTCGAGAAGTGTTGTAAATTCTCTTGCTGGCTTTCTCTCGAAAGCAGGACGTGAAGCATTTTATGTTGGGGGCAGTGGTTGATTTTGATAGTTCAGAGGTGGATAAGCTTGTGGTGGGTTGTTTTGTGGTGGACGGTAGTTTTGCTGAGGTGGTGGTTGATATGTTTGTTGTGGTGGTGTTTGGTAAGCAGTAGCAGACACACCGACACTAGGCTGAGCTGTGTAAGCTGGTATAGTGGTGGTGAAGCTTGGTTGCGTGTAATATACAGGTGCTGGGTTGTAGGTATGTGTGGAGTAATTTATGAGAGGCAGAGTTATGTGGGAGGATTATGGTTCTTTTGGGCTTGGGTTCAGAATGTGGGATATGCTCGCCACGTCCTCTTTGTTCTTGCTGAAGATTCCCACAGTAGCTTGTCCAGATGCTTTGTTAAACACACTGACTATTTTCCCAGATTTGAGATCATCTTTTATAGCCTCTCCCATTTTGATCAACTCAGCAAATGGCCTCCCAGCCATGGACAACATTCTGTCGTAGAAATCAGGCTCCCGGGACCTAATGAACATGGAGACTAGCTCTTCCTCACACATCGGTGGCTGTACACGGGCTGCTTCGGCCCTCCACCTACTGGTAAACTCTCTATAGTTCTCTGTTGATTTCTGTTTGACCTTTTCGAGGTAGTAACGGTCGGGTACCGTTTCGACATTAAAGCGAAATCTCTCCATGAAGGGATTTTGCCATGTCCTCCCAAGCGAGCCATTGGCACATGTCTTGGGTTGCGAACCACTCAGCGATTTGGCCAGTTAGACTACAAATGAAAAATCACATAATCAGAGGTTCATTCTTCTTAACCCTGGCCAATTAGTCACAATAGGACCGAGGATGCGCCTTGGGGTTCCTTGTTCCATTGAACATTTCAAATTTCAGAATTTTGAACCCTTCTGGTAGGTCCAAATCCGGATGTATGTACATGTCATCATATCTTAGGCCTATAGCCTTCCTTGTGGACCTGTTGGATCTTATAACTCTTTATGCCCTTGAGAGGATTCATTTGGGATGTTAGGAGTGAAGAAGAATACTTGGTGAGTGGGCTGGTTGATCGGGGCAGTGGTGTTTTTCCCAGTTGGTGAGGCTGGAACACGTACTTGGTTTGCCAGGTTGATGGATGCTGGCTGGGGAACTTGGTAAGAAGGGACTAAGTGAGTAGCCCTGGGATTTGGGTGTAGGTTGTTGGTGGTGGAGTGCGGTAAGAAGTACCAACGTGATTTGGGTCAGTTTGATTTAATGGAGGTGGGATGGTTTCGGGTGGGTAGATGGAGAAGTGATCAGGCATTGGAGAGCTTAGTGAAGGGAAAGAAGGAGGAGGCCTTCCTTATCCCGTTGGGGCGCCTTTGGCTGCCTCATTCCTAGCCACCTTTTCTTGGAGGGTCGTGATGGCAGTCAGTAATGTCACGATCACATTTTCTTGAAACGATACTTCCTGTGGGTCTTGGGTATCTCCCTCGCAAAGAACGAGCTCATTTCTACCACTATTAGGTGTACCAGTCATTTTTTCTTTTCCTTTATCTAAGAGGGATACTAACGCAGCTTTAGATCTCGTAAAATATGCCAGCTTATAGTACTACGCTAATCGGCCTCATTCTATAAGATAAGAATAACTCAATGGTAGACAAAGTTAGTTACTTGGATATGAATATGAAAGCAAGATATCACATATCGGTACTTAGGAGCGCACGTAGCACATAAAGTCATATATTAAAGCTTGAATTTTTTTTTGGTCCTTTGTTCTAAAGGTTCGAACGTTTATAGGCCTTTTATGTTTGGGTGGATCTTGGTTCAATGGGTTTTATGGTTGACTTACTTTGGCAAACCCTTTTCCGGTTACAAAATTTAAAAAATGGGGTGGGGGAAGGGGGATTATAATTTATATTATATAGGGGTCGAGTCTTACGTAGACTGCCTACATATCCCACCAGGGGAAATCAGGCCCTATCATAGTTCATTTATAAAAGAAGGATATTTACTTTTTCCTAGATATCCTTTGGGCTGACCCTAACTAAAGAAATCCCCAGACCAGGCCTGACTAGGGCTTCCCACGTATCCCTCTATAGGGATATCAGGTCGGTGCAGTTCCTTGCATATTTAAGGGGGGGGGGGGGAACTTTTATGTGCAAAAGTAGGGGACACCTAATATCTACCCAAAAACATAGCTCTGTGAGTCGCTGTCCTTACGAACTCGCTCTCTCATCTTTCCTTTCTTCTCAGTACTATGGCGGGAGGATGATCAAAATCTCCCCTATCTTAATCATATGCTCGAGCTTGAGCTTGAATGCATAGCATTCTTCAACATCATGTCCTATAGCTCCAGTATGGTACAAGAAAAATTTGTTCATGTTGGGCCCTAATGGTGAGGGTGTCTGATCTTTCTTAGAGTAGCCAGAGTTGAGAAGATGCGGGCGTACAATTCCTTGAAGACCGTGAAATCATATCGCCAAATTTAGGTTTTAGTGGTGACACCTTCTCCTGGGACAATAAGGTCACGGGCTAGTAGGGTGTGTGGTCCCCACAAAGTCTTGATGATCCTATGATTAATCAAGCTACAAATTCTATTTCTTAATCCCAGGCACTCGTTCAAGGTATGACCCGCCTGATTACGATGAAATGGGCACCTTTTGAAGGCATAAACCAACTCAGGTGGTGGCAACCTGGCCCAAGTGGTGCAAGACATTCCCGTGGCTATCATCTTCTCGAACACATCCTTACAGGTGACGGGTCGAAGGGCTACTATGAATGGGGAAGAATAAGCTTTGAAGGCTATGCCCCACTAAGCAGGTTCGGGAGGATATGCTCTCCTAAAATTCTCTGATGCCATAGTAGAGACCACAGGTACTGGCACGGGTAAGGGTGCAAAGAAGTCAGATCCCTCGTTGGTTAGGGCATAATAGTCAGACTCATCATTCATATCATTCTCTTCTTCTTGAAACTAGAGAAACATCTCAAATGGTTCCTCTTTTCCACGACCTCTATGTCGATAGGCTCAAATTCTGCTTCCTCCATATCTTAAGGCTCTTCTTCTTCCTCTTCTGGCTCTTCCTCTTCTATGGGTTCCTCCTCCTCAATGGGTTCGGAGGCTTCCTGTTGAGGCTCCGACTCTTCTTATGGGTCTGATTCCATCACCCACGGGTCTAACCTAGCCCCTTGGTATTCATTCACTCCTTCTGGAGTCCCTTCTCTAGGCGTCACAGGCCTTTCTCTAAGGGTATATAATTCAGCACCAATTCTCTCACTTCTTCCTTGACATTCCCATAGTATTGCTGTCACACCCTAACCTTATTAGGGTGTGATGGGCACCCGACCCTTACCTAGAGCCGAGCGAACCCTCAGACTCTTACTACGTACAAAATCGCGTCAAACTTTTTAAATCAAATAAGATAAAATACATAGTAAATTTTTTTTTTCTTCAGAAATACTTTTTCTCGTAGTTTCCAAACCGAACAAATCTATACCCATACAAAACTCAAAACGTAATACAGACCGACACATCGGCTGACGGAGCCGCTTACAGATTGACAACCAACACCCACGACGCTGTCTGCAAAGTCTCTAACATCCATCCGTAAAGCATATCATACAAACTCGACTCGGCAAGAACACTCCGGTGAGCAAGCAAGTGAGCCGCCCACCTGTGGAACATCTTCGTAATGGTCGCTAATCATCCGGGGAGTACCCGTTAAAGATGAAACGCAGCCCCCGGAGAAGAGGGGGTCGCACGGGAATATGTACCGAGTATGTAAGGCATGAAACACGGAAAAAACAGTAATCGTAACCGAACAAAAGTGCGAACCGGGTACAACATCCAGAATACCAAAATACTTACTTATCCGACACGGATCATATGTAAGTATACCGATGTCATAGGACGGAAAACTTAAAATAGATAAGTCATCCGAGTGCCGAATACTTACTTTCCAATATACGTACCGTGCGTGCCGCATCATACGTCATCATATACATATACACATAACGCATCCCGGCCCTTTAGTGAGGGACGCGTGAGAGTAATCGTTGCGTATGCCAATATCATGTATCACATGTGCGTATAACGGACTCATGCATGCATACCGTAGAACATCATACCGTGTATTGCGCGGAACGTATCTTACTCGATCCATGAATACATCATATGTACAAATAACGTGTCCGCCCTCGAGTGAGGGACTCGGTGAATAAGTCACATATGCATAACGTGTCCCCGCCCTCGAGTGAGGGACTCGGTGAATATAATCATATATGCCAACATCAACCGTCATGTATGCATGTAACGTGTCCCGCCCGCCGGGTGAGGGACTCGGTGGATAACGTGTCCCGCCCTTCAATAAGGGACTCGGTAGAGGGATCCGGTCCGGATCCGCGCCATCATCATATAACATGTCCCGGCCCTCTACTGGTGGGTCTCGGTGAATAATGCAGTGGAATGCGCACGAGAACATGTCCTGGCCCGGGACTCAGTGAAAGGAGACATACTTAGACATGCACGAGCGGAGTCGTGAGAAACCATATGCACACATACCAAAATCCGAAACCATATGCACACATATCCAGACCGACGAACACACACACACTTACCGACATCCGAAGACTCAATAGAACAATCATACTCCCGTCGTCCGACAACCAAAACATCGAGTTACGAGAAGATATTCCTATCGAATGTTCGTAGCAAATTATTCATAACCGCATTACTCACATCAGGGTCCTTATATCAGATTACATATCCAGACCAAAATACTTTTACCAGAATACTTATATCGGAATATTCATGTCAGAATGCTAATGTCAGAATACTTATATCAGAACTCTTACATCACAATACTTATATCAGAATACTCGTAGCGGAGTACTCATATCAGATTACATATATCAAAATATTCATATCAAAATACTTGTATCATATACTTGTGTCAGAACACTTGTATCAAAATACTTACGTCAGAATGCTTATATCAAAATACTTATATCGGAATATTTATATCCGAATGGTCAAAGCAAAACACTTGTATCAGAATTTCCAGATACTTATACCAGAGAATACATACGAATCATAACAAACTCGGAATGATAGCCAAAAGTTTACCCTTAATTATTGTACGAAAATCGGCCAAATAGAGCAATACAGTTAGGTCTCGGGAATTGTGGGCCCACCTCGGATCACGTCGAGGTGGCATGCGGAAATTACGGACGTTAAGCTTTATGGAACCACCTGTGAAGGTCTTAAAGTAGTTTGGTTCCATTTGTGAAAGTTAAAGATGTTTAAGTTATTTTTCCAACAAAACATAAGGTATCTAATTCAATTCCACTGAATGAAAAAGGACCAAATTTAAGCTCGGATTTCTAAGAGTAGAATCATCTCCGAGGTTCCAATCATAACCTATCACATCTAGGACATGCCAAGAGAAAGAAAGGGTAAGCCTTACATACCTTTTCCGCCGTTTACGCCTCTCCAAATTCAAATCCCGTTTCCTCCAAAATCTACAATTGGTCACATTTACCAAATATTAATCATAAAGCTTTAAGAATTCAATCTTAACCAATACTTGTCTACAAAAATTTGGGCAAGCATCTCCTATACATATAACATCCCCGAGACTTAACTCGGCTCCAAATATCAACAACCCAACCAACAACAATACCAATAACATCGATCGAATTGAAACGCATTCTAACATATATTGTCCTCTTTTCTATATAACATATCAACTTCCAATCTAACTTCGCATTTCCAAACCAATATCAATGTTTTCATATTCTTTTGCTAATCAAGATCATTCCAACACAATTCGGAAGTATTTCATGTCCTCTTACAAATTATTTGCTAAATATACAAAAATTCCACCAAAGCCATAATTCATCCGAAACCTCCATTCTTCGACATAAATATTCATAACACGTTTTCATCTCCCAAATTCATTAGCGACAACCATAATTTTCACCTTAGCAATTCATTTTCATAATTACATAAAACTAGAATAAAATCATATAATTTCCTACAACAACTTAACAATATATTCTCATGCCAACTTAACCATTCTTCTTTCCTTTACATCACAATACCAACGGACGAATTTATATCGCTATTTTTCCCGTTCTAATCCGTTAAAACTTTAAATAAACTTGTTAGCAATGAAAAGGAGCCTTATCCATACCTTAAGAATTCAGCCACCACGTTATCACCCTCCTCCTTGGTTGATTTTTAACTCAAATTGAAGACAACGCAGCGTACAACACTTTTCCTTTCATGGGCTTCGCGATTCGGGGCTCGGATTTTGGTCAAAATTGATTTTTCTTCTCCAAGGCTTTTTTTTCTCTATCTCCAGAATTTTCTGGTTGTTCCAGGTCTGAAAATGAGGAGGGAAGTTGTTATATCCCGCTTTTCCGCATAATCGGAAAATTCGAAATAATTGTGATTTATGAGAAAAGAGGCCATGTTTGAATTTTTCTTAGTAAGTGTGTGGCAATTATGGAGATTTGAATGTGGAAACACCGGAGAAGGCCTAAGGGCAAAATTGGAATTTTGAAAATTTGTTTCGGGAATTTTAAAATATGATTCATGACTTATTGGGCTCAAAAAAATAAGGAACTTGAGGCCCATTTTTTTTTTTGGAGGGTGGCCGGCCATATGGCCAAGCCCAAACCCAATTTAATTAATTTGCCATGTGCCATGCATGTGCTAAATTAAGGGGGCAATTATATATGCAAGACATCTCTAGAGATTTCAAGAAAAATCAAAAGAAATTGAGAGAAAAAAAGAAGAGAGGCTTCGGGTTTGAGAGAAAAGAGAGAAAGAAAAAGAAGAAAAAAATTCTTGGAGTTCAATCCTTTGATTCAATTCAAATTCTTGTGGGATTATTACTAAGCTCAAGGAGCTTTACAAGTTAGTATAATTTTCAAGTCAAGGGAGTGTTTGTCTTGGCAAGGAGAAGAAATTTGGAAAGGTAAGAATTCTTGTTTTTATATTGGGAGAATTATGTATGTGTTGTAGTATGTGTAGAGTATATGAGAATTATGGAAGTGTTGTATGCATGTGGTGTGTGTTTGTGTGTTGGCCGTGGCATATGGTAGTGTATGAACGAAATTGTTAAACTTGTAAGTATGTTGATTATGTTGTCATGGCCTTAAGAAATATATGAGAAGTATGAAGAATTTGTATGTTGTGAATTATGGAGTGAAGCCGTGTGTATGTGTGTATATATATATATATAGCCGTGCATGTGCATGGTTGTGTATTGAAGATGTGTTGAATTTTATGTTGTGTTCTAGTTGTAGTTATGATGAAATTCATATTGGAGATGGAAGTTGAATAAATTGGATTGAAGTTGGAAATGTGTATGTTGGCCGAGAGTTATGGAAAGGTTGGGAATAAAAATGAATTGGCTTGCTTGATATTTTAGTTGTGTCGTTATGATTCTTAGAACATTAAGGAAGGTTTGATGGGTTGAGTTAGTATTGATTTGAAAGTATGAAGTTGAAATAAGAATTATGGCATTATGTTGGAAAGTAAGCATATTGTGTTGATTGTTGTTGTTATTGATGTTGTTGTTGGCTTGTTGTTGGTTATTTGAGCCGAGCTAAGTCTCGGGGGTGTGGTATGTATAGGGGAAGTGCTTTTGCCGAAATTTCGGTAGCCAAGTATAACCCCAAGTTGAAATATTAGTTTGCATGAATAGTAATTGGTGAATGACCATTTGCAGCTTTTGGACGAAACGGGAACGGAGATTTGAGGAGCGTAAGGCGTAATCAGGTATGTAAAGCCTTCCCTATCTTTCTATGGCATGTTACCGAGTCTAACTGAGCTTGACAACAGCCTCGATGACCCTTCTTGCTACCCACACAATTCGAGATTGAAATTAGCGCAAAATCCGTCAGTAAGATTGAACCAATTTCTTCTAAGATTGATCTATAAGTATGTATTTTCCATAAATGGAGTCAAAACACCCTAAGTTGATTATGAACGACTCCCTAAGGATTATTATCCATAATTTATGTATTGTACTATGATTGGGTCCGAGGTGGGCCCACAATATCCCTGAAACTCCCAGAAGGTCCAAATCGATCCGTTTACTCGTCCGTTTTTCGTAGATAACTCTTAATTATGTTCGTCCGCTAACCAATGAGCATTATGTTGTCTTTCGAGTCCGAATATTATTCGACCTCCGGTACGATTCTCGGATACTCGTTCCGATATGATCCGCCTATTCGATCCGACTTATCTTCCGAACTACTTCGGTTGATTACGTCCGTATGTCGGTCCGTATGTATATGGTTTCTCATGGATGCGTTCGTGGATGTCTCAATGCTTCCTTCATCGCCCCGGCCAGTTCCGTGATTCGTGCACCTTCACTGCATTATTCACCGCGTCCCTCGGATTGTGCGGGCCGGGATCTGTCTGTATCTGATTCGGATCCGATTATGATTATGATCTGATTATGTGATATTATGGGGATGGCGGCCAGGATGGCATTTGATCTGATTCTGTCTATCCACCGCGTCCCGTACTACGAGGGCCGGGTTCTGTTACCGTGTCCCTTATTAAAGGGCCGGATCTCGTCCGTATGTGACCGGGATCCGATTTCGATATGTCCGTTCGCATATGATTATGACTCGCATGCATGATTCTCGTTCGTTGCGCTCGTATGTCCGATTTGGACTCGATTCTCGTTCGTCACATTTCGTACGTCCGACCCGTATTCTAATTCTGTCTGCTATACATTTGAGATCCGATTCTGTCTGAGAATCTGTCCGTACGCTCCGTAAGTCTGACTCCGCTACGAATCCGATTCTGTTCGCTCTATTTCTGTATTTTCGTCTGTTACGATTTTACATATCTGACTCGGGGTATTTTAATTATGTATGTTATGTTTCCGCTTTACATACTCGGTACATCTTTCGCACGACCCCCTTGCTTCGGGGGGTCGTGTTACATGCCCACGTGCCGCACGCGCCGCACGGTACGCCGCCGCCTTAGGATATGTCTGTTCGTCCGGAGAGCTCCTTTCGATCCGAGCCGATACTTTTGGTATATATCTTCCGTTGTCCGTTGTTCGTATATATGATCATTTGGGTACGGCGGGGCCCCGTCCCGTCTTTCGATTCTCGCCTTCGATTCCGATCCGTATGTTAGAGGTCCGCAGATATGTACGCGGTGTGGTTATCCGTTCGGGTAAGTGTGTGTGATATGCGACTGTTCGTTATAATAGCCCCTAACGCTTCCGTATAATTTTCGGTATGTATATGTATATGTATGTTCGTGCGACGCACCTTATGTCTGTATTGGATTTATGTACGTTAAACGGATTAGCTATTTGGCATGTCGGATCTGTTGGGTAGGTACGTATGGGTGTCCAAGTAGGACACCAGTCACGGCCCACGGGGTTGGGTCGTGACAGAAGTGCTAAAATATCACTTATATAACATGGGTCATGGGCCTAACCCGGTTGGGCCCGAGTTGGGCCTAGCCCACTGACCTTTCGGACTTAAAACGTTCATATCTCCTTGTCCGACGTCACCTTGGATCCACGACCTATGGTTGGAAATCTAATTCAATTATCTACAACTTATATTTCTTGATATTTTTCCAAATTCCAAACTTATAATACCATTTTTGCCCCTCGAAGTCGTGTCACCCGAAAACATTTTCTTAAAAATATTCGTTTGGAGGGCTTCTACTTTGATTTGGCCCAAGGGTCCTTCGTGAGTTGTGTTTAACTTCACATATGTGATTCATATGACTTTTCAGATGTTCCAAAAAAAAACTCGATGTGTGGGCCCCACCTCAGCTTACAAATAATCCGACGTTCAAAAAAATACGGGATACAACACTATCAACTTGAGTTTAAATTATGTAGCAACAACATGATTGTCAATTCAATTTTTTTTTTTTTTTGAGGAAGCACGTGTCACGCTCATGCTTTGAAAATGCGGGATATAACAATTGCTCTTGGAGTATGCCTTCTGGTGGATTCCTAACCATATCCAGCAACCTGTCTACCTCCTTGATTTTCTTTCCTATTTCGCGGAGATGCTTTTCTATTTGTAGCACCTTATCCCGTAGCATCTCAGCTGTCTCTTCTAAAGTCCGCGCTTCCTGCTCTCCTTGATTTGCCATTGTAAGTCAACCTTTAGTAGAGATAAATTCAGTTAAGTTTTAAGTCTCATGGTTTTTCTTTTGGGTATGTAGTTTAGATCATCGAACCAATTGTACTTAAGCTTTAATATATGATAACACACATAGCAAGTAAGCATGTGAAGAACGTTGCAAGCAAGCAATCATGTAATTTTCAAATATTTATACTACTCGTGTTCCTTAGGCCTTTTTGAGCTAAGGCTTTCTTTATCGTTTCAAACATGTGTTGACACTCAATTTTTGACCTCCAAATACTCAAATTAACTAGTCAAACTTCTTGAATTCCAAATAGAGTAAAAGAATCAGTAAAAAAATAAAATAAAAATGCTTCCTAAACTAGTTTTGGTGTTTTTTTGCCATTTTATTTGGCAAAATACCCTAATATGTACTATTCATATTATTACGTATGATTTCAACTATCAATTATGCCTATTTTATAAATATGAAAATCAATTCACGCGAAAACAAGTATTTTTAATTAAGTACGTATTTTTAATTACTACAATTGGTACGCTAACACAAATAAATATTTTTACTCTGTTAGATCAAGAAGCTTAATTAATTAATTGAATGATCATTTCATCTCAATTGCCTTTGAATTTGGTCACAAGTGAAATATTTAATCAATTTGCATGTCAATTTTGGTTACTATTGAAACAAAAAGGCTATGATTTAAACCCAAGTGTAGCCACATTTTAATGCCCTCCAATCAGCCCCTATATTTAATTCTTTGGGCTAAAAGACCAGCCTAATACCGGCCCAATCATCCCTTTATTTTCCAAAAAAAATCCCAAAAAAGGGGCGGAGGGGCTTTTCTTTTCCTTTCATTTTTTGGAAACAACAGCTGAAGCCAAACAACCCCTATTCCTAATCTTCTTATAGACGCATCTCACTCCAACTGGCAATGGTAATTTTGTTGATTTTCTTTCTTTTTCCAATACAAATCCAACAAATTTACAACTATTATTGTCTTTTGAATTTGAATTTCAACCAAATTAAAAGAGGGGGAATCCCACATCGGTTTTTGGCATTAGTTTGAGCATTTTTCAGTTCTATAAATAGAGCTCACTTCTCTTCAAGAAGCAAGAAACAATGGCTTTTGTGACAAAAAATTGGTTCTTATACCATTAAATGGGTTTTTCATAACCCTAAGAGTAAGAACACTCAGAAACCCGGTGAAGTTTCGAGGACGTTCTCACTCAAGTATAATTTTTGGAAGTCGTTTTCATTCATTGGAAATCGATTCGATGTGAAAGGTGTTCATCAATACTCGTCGCCCCCGTCGCTGCACTACAAAAGGTCAATATCACAACTCTCGCAATTATCTTTTCTTAAATTCTAGTTCTTGTTTGAACTTGTAGAATTTTGTTGTTTATGTGTTTAGCTATGTTTTAGTTATGCAGTAATTCTTCAAATGTTTGGTTTTCTATTTTGTTTGTAGTTAATATTAATCACCAGTGATTAGCTACATGATTAGCTTGTGTCGATAAGATTATGACTTGTTAGAATAATGTTAAAATTAGTTAGTCGTCAATAATTTGTTCTAAACTTGCTTCTGTCAGCTTTGGTATGATTGAATCTTTGTCAACACCGTTAGCTAGTTATTACTGCTTGGATTAGCTGCCCCATTATATGTGGATTAGATCTTTAGTTTAATAATTATCCCTCCTTTTCCTTTTCCTTTGTCACTTTGTCACTTAAGGACTATTATGGTTCTGTTCCGGATACTAAGGGATAAGGTCTAATGTTTCTGAGAATCAATAATTTTGTCTAGTAAATGTGATGCTTTTCCATCTCTTAATTTGCTATAAATATTTTAACCAAAACAACGTGTGGTTGTGTGTTTAAAGAGGGGTATGTATTCCTAAGAAAGTCAGTTAGTAGTAACTTCTGTAATATACTCAAATACTATGAGATGTCTATATCACCTTCATAACAGGATTAGTCTCGAGGGTGGTTTGGCCTCCAAAGATTCAAGTGATTTTGTGCTACTGTGAAGTTTAATGTTGGCATCTGTAATTGCTCTTTATGTTCTTGAATATGTAACTCCCTAAGTCCAATCTGGTCGTCATGAGTGATGTTTAAAGAGTTAGTTTACTTGTATAAATAGTTTTACTACTATGTGATATGGGTGTAAGCTCCTGAACTGTTTTCTTTAACCATTTGAGACTTAAACTGTTTAAATAAAATGCTCTGGGGACTTGAGGTTATTTTATTGTAACCTCTCCCCTTCTCATCTTTATTTAGTTGTTGTCACTGCTTGAATGACCTCATACATGAATTAAAATTTAGGAATATACTCAGTATCCCTACTTGGTTTGAACATGGAAATTGCTTATAGTGCTAAATGTTCCCAGTTGTTGTCAAAAGATTAACTCTCTGGTTACAAAAGCATAAAATTCAACTAGTTTGAATATTCATAGATTGTTAGGCCCTTATCCACCTTGATGACATGTCTGTATGTTTAACTAGCTCACCATATGTCAAAGGCTGAAATATTGGTGGATTATAGGTTCATTCCTTTACAATCTTTGATGTCTATTGCTTCTGAATTTTGACGAGGGTTGTGTAGAGTTCATGTTTTTCAAACTTCTGGCCTTCACCTTCACCTCTTTGTGAACTATGAGAATAGGAGCATTTTTTGTTTGTTTAAGATTCAGCAATCCCCCTTTTATTTATAACTTTTCTTTCTCTAGTTACTTATGCTCTAGTCTTTGTTTGGTTTTGCTTGATTACATTATAAGGTTGTTGGCTTGTTTCCTAAGTTTATGAGTTTGGAAGCTTTGTCTTTTAATGTCGTCTCTTCCTTTCAAGTGATTAAAAGGAATGTTTTCTACCCTAAATGTACTTGAGGTTTTTTTTTGCTTGAAGCAGTAACTATATTCATACCATGGTCTGTGTGTTTATTACTATGCATTGGCTCTTGTTCTTTCATTAACACTTAGTATAACAAGATTTTAAAATAAACTCGAACTTGAAATCTGTTCCAGTTCTAGGGAGTAATTGACTTTAAGGTCTCAATATGTAATTGTTTACTTATTTATTTAGCTCAAGATCAGATTAAGTATAGCTTGTTTGTTGAAATAATTTTTGAGGTTGAACTCTCTTTTTGAGGTAAAGCACTCTTAGCTTTTAGTCCCATTGACAATGTTGTTTATATTAGTTCCCAATAGTCTTATTCTGTTTGGTCAAATGTTGATATAGAGTTTGCAATTCTGTATTTTGTAGTATGTTTGGGATTAACTGAATAGTAAACGGTTTAAGGACGAAAGAGATGCTCCTATGGGCATGTGAGATAGAAAAATGGACATTTCATGATGTCATTCTTTCTTGTCTCATCTTTGGTTCAAAAACTTAGTTCAATACCCTTTTCCCTATCCCTTTACAACTGTTAGCCTTTGTAATATGTATACGCCCATTCTGAGATTTTAACTATAAGCTCTAAAGCATGAATTCAATTCTGTTAAAAAAGAAATAAGAAAAAGTTCTTTAACATGGACTTTGTATGATCACATCTTTCAAATCTATGCTCCCTTCTGTTTTAGCTAGTTGTTTTTGTTATATCCCGTGTTTTCGCCTATTCGGAAATTTTGAAATAATTGTGACTTGTGTGCCATAAGCCAATATTGTGATTCTAGTTACTATGTCTAGGTTGCTTATGAAAAA
>NW_026715850.1:0-19161 GCF_029784015.1 Lycium ferocissimum | reverse complement strand
CCGTGTTTCCACATTCAAGCTTCCATATCCGCCACACACCTACTAAGAAAAATTCAAACATGGCCTCCTTTCTCATAAATCACAATTATCTCGAATTTTCCGATTATGCAAAAAGGCGGGATATAACAGATAGCCTCACGGCTTCTATGTATGCGTATGGTTGTGTTTGAGACAGCGTTTGATATTCATATGTGCATAAGCCAGCTGTGTGTGATTCGGGTTTGATGAATGCGTTTGGGTGCCCAACTCGGGCACTAGTCACGGCCTATGGGGTTGGGTCGTGACAATCCCCCCACTCTCTCTGATCGGACACTGCCACATCCTATGACCTGGCTGGCCACCAGCATAACAAACATCTGAGCCCAGCCAACACTGACCGGCATATAACTTGCCACACTGGGCATACCGCGGCAAGAGGGCATCACCGGTCCCCGACTCCGGTGCAGTACTGAGAGCCTGATGCTCTAGAACTCTAGCCCACGCTGGAATAAGAAGACCGATCAAACCTCAGACCTGAAAATTACGGAGGTACACTCTCTGCTAAATAGAATGGATATCGGGGATACTGCGGTCTCTGTCCTCCCCTAGACTCACCCCCGATCTCTAAAGTCCTGGCCCTCTTGCCATGGCCCCGGTCACGGTCACGATCTGTCCTCCTCTGACGCTTACGATCTTCCAGATTCTGTGCATATGCCTGTATATGGGAGATATCCATGTCTGGCTGTAATGCAACTTTCGTACAAGCATCTATCAAAAGTGGCCCTAGAGCAGCCATAAAACGATGAACTATGTCCTCCATCTCAGCCACCATGGCTGGAGCATATCTGGCCATAGAATCAAAATACACCCAATACTCCTGGACACTCCGTGCTCAATACGCAGAAATCTATGCGTCTCGTGCTCGCCTTACCTCAGGAGGTAGATAATGGCAAATAAAAGTATTTAAGAACTCTGCCAAACAGCCGGAGGGGCATTCTCTCCCATAGTTAACTCCCAAGTCCGATACCACCGTACTATAATATCATGAAGCCTATACGAAGCCAACTCCACAGACTCGACCTCATTCGCGTGCATAACCCTCAGGGTCCTCTACATACCATAAATAAAATCCAGGGGGTCCATATTTTACTTTATCACAAAAAACTCCAGAGGACCTAACCCAAGAAAGGTCTTAACCCTCGAAATACCCGTCCTATCTGTCTGGTCAACACCAACTCTGCCCGCGACCCCGGGTGGCTACTAATGCGGTCGACAATCGTATAGCATCCCTCGCATCCTTGCACGGTACATCTCGGCCGAAGAACCGAGCAGTCTTTGGAGGGGTGGGTATACGATGTCTCAGATAGCCCCTCACTCTGAATCTCACTCTGAGCCCTTGTAGCCTACCGAGTATGGCTAGTGCCCTCACCTGCCGCTCTCTTGCCCTTCTGAGCAGCGATAACTTTCTTGCGAGGCATCGCTGAAATCAGAACAATTCATCAGAAAGCGAACGCTTAACAAATGGCTCTATCGCACAATCTAAGAGAGAAAGAATGACGTCATCCTAAATGACCTGCAGCCTCCTATTTATAAGTGTGGTGCATAACACATCCATAAATAAGACTCTACTAGACATGGTCTGTAGACAACCCTAGGATCGAATTGCTCTGATACCACTTCTGTCATGACCCAAATCGATTAGTTGTGATGAGTTTCTGACCTCTAGTGACCCAATAACCCTAAACACATATCTGAACCATACTGAACATCAAGGGCCTATAAATGGCATAAACTAATCTCATACTGTTATATCCCGTATTTTGTACCTTGGGACAATCTGAGCTAACTGTCACACCCTTAATCCGATAGGGTGTGATGGGCACCCGACCCTTACCTAGGGCCGAGCGAACCCGCAGACTTTCGTAATACACATAATCATACTGGGCCCGCGAACGTGTGTCAAAATACGAAGGAAAATTTAAAAAAAAAAACATCATACTTTTCATCTCTTTCAAATCAACTAAAATCCGTAGTCATAGCGAATCCGTAACATAATGCGTGCGATATATCGGGCACATAGCCGATTACAAAACAAATATGAGATAATGTATAATAATACATCGACTTACGCACCGCTTACAAAACCGACGTATCACACACACGACACCGTTCGCAAGTCTCTACCAACATCTCGGATACCATACAAACGCGCTCGGACTCGGCGGACTGGGAGGAAATGGAGCTCGCCAATCCGAGTGGAATGTCCTCCGTTAACGTCATCTACTCATCCGTGGTACTGCGCGGCATGAAATGCGCCCCGAATAAAGGGGTCGATTACGGAATATGTACGAGTATGCAAAAGCGTAAAAAATATAGAAAACGGAGTCATAATCGAAGTAAAGTGCACCGAACGCGAGCATAATAAGCCGAATACCAAGGTACTTACATCTGACCTCCAAATCATACATAAGCGGTACAGAAGACAAATAGGATTATCAGAATATCAAAATGCTTCGCTTTCTTTTGAAAAACATCGCTGCCTCGTATATACGAATAATCAAACATACCACATGAGTGATATTAACCGATTGCCGAGAACGTACGGCCCGATCCATATATAACATAATAATGCGATAGGAACGTACGGCCCGATCCATATATAACATAATAATCATAAACGTACCGTATTATCATACGTTATCACATATCATATTGTATCACCGAGATCATCACGTATCATATCATCAAATCATCACATATCACATACCACATATACACACATACCGCGGTCAAATATCCGGTCAATATCACACATACCCACATACACACATACCGCGGCCGGGAACCCGGCGGTAATATCACGTATGTACACATATACCGCGGCCGGGAACCCGGCGGTAATATCACATATACACGTATACGCGCGACCGAACCCAGCGGTAATATCACATATATACATATACCGCGGCCGGGAACCCGGCGGCAAATGTAACAACAACGCACGAACGAGAATCGTGAGTAACCAAATACGGTTTAAAACATTTTCAAAGACTTAATAGGTTAATCAAAACGAACCATCGTTTATAAGCCACAACGAGTCAAATCGGATTTTCTTCCGAATACCACCCGGAACATATCAAACCGAACTTCAGAAGTCATATTCACGTATCGGAATCATAAGTATACGAATCAACATTTCAGACTCAACAAACAAATATATAATCATACTCGGGGTCGAAAAGGTAGTCATATTAAGTGCTTTTCAAAAAGTCGTTAGTACTACACAAAGGAAAGTCGCGGGACCCACGGACGAGGGTCAACCCAATCGAGGTCCGCCTACGAAAATCATAGTCATCCTATGTTATCGAATCATTATTACAAATTCAAAAGATAAGTAAACTGATCGTACTTGAAATCGGAATAATAGTTATATCATATCCTTTCAAAAATCGTCAGAAGTCATAAGGAGAGTCGCGGGACCCACGAACGGGTATCAACCCGAGCCGGGCCCGCCTATGGAAAACATAGTCATCATACATCATGGAGTCATTTTTGAGCATATCAAGGCCATCCGGTTCTGTTTGTGAAAGTTATGGACGTTCGTAGTTTTCGGAATTGTTTAGGAACAAGACTCTTTTTTAAAAACCAACTTTTATGCAACTTTTGAAAGTTAGTCATACAAAAGACATAAAATTCTTTCGGGACAAACCGTGTACATAGCATTTCAAATCCAACCATATCAAGGACATACGGATCATAGCTTGACCATATTAAGGATGCCAACATCACAAAGCGAATACGAATCATAAACATGTTCGTATCTTTCGAATAAAATTACCCCAAGGCTCATAACATATCATACCTTACTCATATCTAAGACATGCCAAAAGAAGGAAAGGTAAGCCTTACATACCTTAATTGCTTCCTAAGCTAATCCAAACTCGAGTCTCGGCTTCCCAAAATCTACAACATGTCATTAGACACCAAACATTAGTCATAGGCACCTCGGAATCCCATTTTAAGCTCGCACTTTATTTACAGAAATTTGGGCGGCATTTCCCCTATAAATACACCAACCCCGAGATTTCAACTCGGCCAAATTCAACAATAACAACACCAACAACCAAACTACAACATCAATAATCAATTCAAAATGCATTTTTAACATTAGTAGCTCTTTTACATAATTCAACAACTTTCATAATATTCCAATATACTCACTTCAACTACTTACATATAAACCAATGTCAACGTTTATACATTCGATTACTAATCCAAAACCACTCAAACAATATTCAAGAACGCTTTAAACAATTCACACAATTTTCCAAACAACCAAAACCATACTCCAACTCACCCGAATTCATCCCCAAACCCGAGAACAACATAATCCACATCCTTTTCTCCAAAATTCATGAATTACACCAATAAATCCACACATTAACAATGTCACTTCCATAACTACAAAAATTACATAAAATTCACATTAACCTCCAAATCAACCCATAATCAACACAACATCACTTCGAGTCATTAAACTTGCATTTTTCATCATAGAATCCATAACGACGACAACGAAAATACTAACGACGATTGTTCATTCTCAACTACACAAAGGGGGACCTATTCGGCCAACCCCATACACACATAAAGATGATTTTCATTCCTTTCTTCGCACTACAACAACCAAAACATGCTAACTAGAATTAATCCATTGCTTTCAACACAACACACACGGCCAACACCATATACACGGCCTCAACTCCAACATGATTTCTATCATGAATTTCTTTCATTTTAGCATACTACAACACATATAAACCATTCATAACACATAAAACACAAGATTAAACTTACCTTCCTTCACAACTTCTCCACTTGTCTAAAGTTGGCCAAGGATGAAAACGAGTAGTCTATCGCTTGAAACAACAACTCCACGTTAATAAGCACCCTTCAATTAGTAAATTTCCTTGAAGAAACAAATTTTTTGATCACTATTCATGATCTTCTTTTTTTCCTTGACATGGCCGAATGGCCCCTATCTCTTCATCCTCTTCTTTTTTTTTTTTTTCCAACTTTCTTGAAATTTCTAGAGTTGAGAAATGATAAAGATGACTTAAATTAGTCATCTTTCTCTACTTATATAACGTACACATGTGGCCTATGGCCCACAAATCATGTGCAAGGCCACATGGCCATTTTTTTTTTCATGAATTTCAAGTTTCCACAACTTCACTTTTGGCCCCAAATTTTTATGAAATGCTTAACTTTCCATAATTCACTTTTAACCCCAAATTTTTCTTATCCCGAATTTACCCTTAACATTCCATACCAATAAAAGATGAATATGCAACTTGTGCATTAAAACAAAAAAATCAACAAAACCGAAAATTAAAAGTCTTGTCCATAACTTGTCGCAACCAACTTAGAATATTCCAACGTACAAAGTACGGGGTATAACATCCTTTCCCCCTTTAGAACATTCGTCCTCGAATGTTCAACTAGTCGTATGGGGTCTTAAGGATCTCGATTTAAATTTTTCCTTCTTGTAATTCCCTTTACTTAACTTGCGACATTCTAGGCACATTATCTCGTGTCGTCTCTTAATCTTTAACTCAAACCCTTCCTTATTCGTTCCATAACTTGTTTTTTCCGTTTCACACTTGCCCTTATATTCTAACCACATAAATCACATCATAGCTTTGGCCACTTTCTCACTTAGCTTTACTTATTTTCACAACAATCTTCATTATATTCACATTGACCCGTTCGTATTCGATCTCATAGTGTAACACTTCCGAACCTTTTACCCTTTCTGATCAACTTTATCCTTAGTATCTCACAAGCTATCTTATCAATACATTCATATACATCACAATTCCTTCATCTGTACTCTTGTCTTAATCTCACTAATACCATTGAGACGATCTTTCAAGTCTTATTACAAACCCATATCTCGTTCTCTTCTTATTTCTGGAAAAATTTTGGCAAAGTTTCCTCTATATTTCTTACTATCTCAAACCTGTACACAGGAAATACCAACAATGCCTCACAGGGCCAAAATATATATATATATATATATATATATATATATATATATATATGCCGCCACACAGGGCTCCCAATATCATCAACAGTACACAATTGATAAACATACCTCGTATGCCCAACTCAAACGGCACCTGTTACACTTTCTTGTTTACTTTCCCCCTTTAGTCTTCAACTTGTATTTCAATCGCAACTTCAATATCTTTCCCAACATATCTCTTTCATACCTTTGCTTACCTGTGTGCTTAGTAACTTCCAATATCGTCAGTCACTTCCTTCTGTCGATGCTATTCTTCTGCTGAAATCAAAAATCAGGGTAAGGAATCTCATTCCCTATGACTTGGCTCTATGGCACGACCTTAGATGTGAAAGAAGAGTAACCATCCTAAATGCCCGGTAGCCTCCTGTTTATAAATGTGGCGCGCAACACACCATCAATCATTAGGAGCGGATACTTATTCTTTGCAGTCACTTTATTTAATTGCCTCTAATCAATACATATTTGCAAAGAGTCATCTTTCTTTCTACAAATAATATCGGTGCTCCCCGCAGTGATGTCGTTTACTCTAATAAAGCCCTTCTCAAATAAATCCTTCAAAACAAACTCCTTTAATTCTTTCAACTCCGCAGTGCCATCCTATAGGGAGGAATAGATATTGGTTCGAAACATAATGCAATAGATAAATGGTAAAATCAATCTCTCTAAGGGGGAATGCCCTAAGCTCATTTGGAAACACTTACCGGAAACTCATTAACCACATACAAAATAGATCGAAGAGTCGGTGACTGCAAATCCCGCTCGAACTTGTGTGATAGATGTACCCTTTTCTGATCATCTTCCTTACTTTAAGGTAGGAAATAAACCTAACCCTAGGCGAAGCTGCATTTTGCCTTCCACTCTAGGACGCTCGGACGTTGCACAGGATAATGAAATCAAACCATCTTTGTTCTACAATCAACATTAGCATAACAAGAAGCCAACCAGTCCATGCCCATAATAACATCAAAATCAATCATATCTAACTCAATCAAATGCCTACGGTATGGCAATCACA
Source organism: Lycium ferocissimum (assembly GCF_029784015.1). Taxonomy (NCBI): domain Eukaryota; kingdom Viridiplantae; phylum Streptophyta; class Magnoliopsida; order Solanales; family Solanaceae; genus Lycium; species Lycium ferocissimum. The sequence goes on along the minus strand of NW_026715850.1, from coordinate 12,079 downwards.
AACTATAACAACACAGCCCCAGATCACCAATTGCCGTAGACACCTCAAAAGGTTTAATCAAGGGCTCTATCCCAAACTTGCCGGCAACAAAGGCCGTAACATATGATAAAGTGGAACAACAAGTCAATCTTTGTATACACATCATAGGAGAAGAAGTCATAATATACTTGTAACAATTCTAGAGGAGATGTTTCACGATCCTATCCAAACTTGAAGGACTAAGATGTAAATATAGGAAGGTGGAGGACCGTATATATATATAGCCCCACTCCTCCCTCTACCTCATCTTAGTTAAGAGAAACTTAGCCCCCGAAGGGCACACAAAAAAAAAAAAAAAAAAGAAGAAGAAGAATAGCCATGGTGGCCATGTAGGCTAAACCATCCCCCCACTCTCTCCTATTGGACACCTCTTCAACCTAGTGATTGTTGGAGGCCACCGAAGAATCCAAAAGTTGGAGCCTAATCAACAAGGAAGACCGGCATATAACTTGCCACACTGGGCACGCCGCGGCAAAAGGGGCATCATGAAAAACGACTCCGTTGAAGTTGTACCGAGAGCCGATGCTAGTAGAACTGAAGGACAAATGCCCATGATTTCTAATAAGTAATTTGACCGATCAAACCTCGCACAATGAAAATTACGGTGAAAAATCATGAAAATAGAATGGATATCGGGGAGATGGCATTGTGTCTATGCTCCCCTAGACTCACCCCCGATCTCTAAAGTCCTGGCCCTCTTGCCATGGCCCCGGTCACGACAAGGATGGTCCTCATCGACGCTTACGATCTGTATTCGTGTGCATAAGCCTATATATGTGAGATATCCATGGATAATGCAATTTCGTACAAGATCTATCAAAGTGGCCCTAGAGCAGTGATAAAAAAGATGAACTATGTCCTCCATCTGAAGTTACCATGGCTGGAGCATGTTGATTGAGCCATAGAATCAAAAAATAAATATAAATGACACTCGTGCTCAATTGTTTCTATTTTTCGCCTTACCTCAGGAGGTAGATAATGGCAAATAAAAGTATTTAAGAACTCTCGCCAAACAGCTGGAGGGGCATTCTCTCCCATAGTTAACTCCCAAGTCTGATACCACTGTACTATAATATCATGAAGCCTATACGAAGCCAACTCCACAGACTCGACCTCATCCGCGTGCATAACCCTCAGGGTCCTCTACATACCATAAATAAAATTCAGAGAGTCCATATTTTACTTTATCACAAAAAACTCTGGAGGACCTAACCCAAGAAAGGTCTTAACCCTCGAAATACAAGTCCTATCTGTCTGGTCAACACCAACTCCCTGCCGCTGACCCTGGGTGGCTACTAATCTGGTCAATAACTGTATAGCATCCCGCACATCCCGGCCGGGCCCATCCGGGGCCGAAGAATTTCCGGGGGTGGTGGAAGTTTTTGGTATACGATGTCTCGGATAGTAGTTCAACTAAAATCTCACTCGAGCCCTTGTAGCCTACCGAGTATGGCTATTCATTTTTCCTTCAAAAACCAAGCTCTCTTGCCCTTCTACTAACTAAAGAATAACTTTCTTGCGAGGTATAATCGCCGAAATCGAACAAGGTTATAACGATAATAGCGAACGCTTAACAAATGGCTCTATCGCACAATCTAAGAGATCCCCAAAGAATGACGTCATACTAAATGACCATTCCGCATAATGTTGACCTCCTATTTATAAGTGTGGTGCATAACACATCCACAAATAAGACTTCTACTAGACATGGTCCGTAGACAACCCTAGGATCGAACTTTTCTTTGGGCTCCCATACCACTTGTCATGACCCAATAATCGATATATAATTGTGATGAGTTTTGACCTCTAGTGACCCAATAACCCTAAACACATATCACGAACCATATGAACATCAAGGCCTATAAATGGCATAATATATATATATATATAATATTATATCCCGTATTTTGTACCTTGGGACAATCTGAGCTAACTGTCACACCCTTAATCCGATAGGGTGTGATGGGCACCCGACCCTTACCTAGGGCCGAGCGAACCCGCGAGAAAGCTTCGTAATACACATAATCATACCGGGCCTCGCAACGTGTCAAAATGCAAAGGAAAATTTTAAAAAAAAAATCATACTTTTCGTCTCTTTCAAATCAACTAAAATACGAGTCATAGTTATCAGTTCAACATAATCGGTACTTGATATATCGGCTTACATAGCCGATTACAAAACAAATACGCCCCGGACGATAATGCATAATAATACATGTTCCGATGCGAGCTCGTTGGCAAACTCGACGTATCACACACACCTGGCGACGTACGCAAAGTCTCTACTAACATCTCGTATACCATACAAACACACTGGACTCGGCGGTGTATTATGACACGAGAGAAATGGAGACTCGCCAATCCATTTAGGAACGTCCTCCGCTAACGTCATCTACTCATCCGTGGGTACCGCGCGGCATGAAACGCAGCCCCCGAAGAAAGGGGGGTCGGGGTGGAATATGTACTCGGTATGCAAAGCAGAAATACGAAAAACGGAGTCATAATCGAAGTAAAGTGCACCGAACGCGAGCATAATAAGTCGAATACCAAGGTACTTACATCCGACCTCCAAATCATACATAAGCGGTATAAAAGACAAATAGGATAATCGTAATGTCAAAATGCTTCGCTTTCTTTTGAAAAACATCTACTTACCTCGTATATACGGAAAATCAAACATACCATGAGCCGATATTAACCGATTGCCGAGGGAACGTGCGGCCTGATCCATATATAACATAATAATGCCGAGGAACGTACGGCCCGATCCATATATAACATAATAATCATAAACGTACCGTCATATTATCACACATCATATCACATATCATATTGTATCACCAGATCATCACATATCATATCATCAAATCATCACATATCACATACCACATATACACACATACCGCGGTCAAATATCTAGCGGTCAATATCACACATACCCACATACACACATACCGCGGTCAGGAACCCAGCGGTAATATCACATGTACACATATACCGCGGCCAGGAACCCAGCGGTAATATCACATATACACATATACCGCGGCCAGGAACCCAGCGGTAATATCACATATACACATATACCGCGGCCAGGAACCCAGCGGCAAATGTAACAACAGAACGCACGAACAGAATCGTGAGTAACCAAATACAGTTTAAAACATTTTCAAAGACTTAATAGGTTAATCAAAATGAACCATCGTTTATAAGCCACAACAGTAGTCAAATCAGATTTTCTTCCGAATACCACCCGGGAACATATCAAACCGAACTTCAGAAGTCATAGTCACGTATCGGAATCATAAGTATACGAATCAACATTTCAGACTCAACAAACAAATATATACTCATACTCAGGGGTCGAAAAGGTAGTCATATTAAGTGCTTTTCAAAAAGTCGTTAGTACTACACAAAGGAAAGTCGCGGGACCCACGGACGAGCGTCAACCCAATCCGGGTCCGCCTACGAAAATTATAGTCATCCTATGTTATCGAATCATTATTACAAATTCAAAAGATAAGTAAATTGATCGTACTTGAAATCGGAATAATAGTTATATCATATCCTTTCAAAAATCGTCGAAGTACATAAGGAGAGTCGCGGGACCCACGAACGAGTATCGACCGAGCCGGGCCCGCCTATGGAAAACATAGTCATCATACATCATGGAGTCATTTTTGAGCATATCAAGGCCATCCGGTTCTCGTTTGTGAAAGTTATGGACGTTCGTAGTTTTCGGAATTGTTTAGGAACAAGACTCTTTTTTAAAAACCAACTTTTATGCAACTTTTGAAAGTTAGTCATACAAAAGACATAAGATTCTTTCGGGACAAACCGTGTACATAGCATTTCAAATCCAACCATATCAACGACATACGGATCATAGCTTGACCATATTAAGGATGCCAACATCACAAAGCGAATACGAATCATAAACATGTTCGTATCTTTCGAATAGAATTACCCCCAAGGCTCATAACATATCATACCTTACTCATATCTAAGACATGCCAAAAGAAGGAAAGGTAAGCCTTACATACCTTAATTGCTTCCTAAGCTAATCCAAACTCGAGTCTCGGCTTCCCAAAATCTACAACACGTCATTAGACACCAAACATTAGTCATAGGCACCTCGGAATCCCATTTTAAGCTCGCACTTTATTTACAGAAATTTGGGCAGCATTTGCCCTATAAATACACCAACCCCGAGATTTCAACTCGGCCAAATTCAACAACAACACCAACGACCAAACTACAACATCAATAATCAATTCAAAATGCATTTTTAACATTAGTAGCTCTTTTACATAATTCAACAACTTTCATAATATTCCAATATACTCACTTCTACTACTTACATATAAACCAATGTCAACGTTTATACATTCGATTACTAATCCAAAACCACTCAAACAATATTCAAGAACGCTTTAAACAATTCACAAACAGATGTCACTTCCCCAAACCCGAGAACAACATAATCCCCAAACCCGTTTATACCCGAATTCTTCCCCAAACCCGAGAACAACATAATCCACATCCTTTTCTCCAAAATTCATGAATTACACCAATAAATCCACACATTAACAATGTCACTTCCATAACTACAAAAATTACATAAAATTCACATTAACCTCCAAATCAACCCATAATCAACACAACATCACTTCGAGTCATTAAACTTGCATTTTTCATCATAGAATCCATAACGACGACAACGAAAATACTAACGACGATTGTTCATTCTCAACTACACAAAGGGGGACCTATTCGGCCAACCCCACATACACACATAAAGATGATTTTCATTCCTTTCTTCGCACTACAACAACCAAAACATGCTAACTAGAATTAATCCATTGCTTTCAACACAACACACACGGCCAACACCATATACACGGCCTCAACTCCTACATGATTTCTATCATGAATTTCTTTCATTTTAGCATACTACAACACATATAAACCATTCATAACACATAAAACACAAGATTAAACTTACCTTCCTTCACAACTTCTCCACTTGTCTAAAGTTGGCCAAGGATGAAAACGAGTAGTCTATCGCTTGAAACAACAACTCCACGTTAATAAGCACCCTTCAATTAGTAAGTTTGCTTGAAGAAACAAATTTTTTGATCACTATTCATGATCTTCTTTTTTTCCTTGACATGGCCGAATGGCCGCTATCTATTCATCCTCTTCTTCTTTTTTTTTTTCCAACTTTCTTGAAATTTCTAGAGTTGAGAAATGATAAAGATGACTTAAATTAGTCATCTTTCTCTACTTATATAATGTACACATGTGGCCTATGGCCCACAAATCATGTGCAAGGCCACATGGCCATTTTTTTCATGAATTTCAAGTTTCCACAACTTCACTTTTGGCCCCAAATTTTCATGAAATGCTTAACTTTTCATAATTCACTTTTAACCCCAAATTTTCCTTATCCCAAATTTACCCTTAACATTCCATACCAATAAAAGATGAATATGCAACTTATGCATTAAAACAAAAAAATCAACAAAATCGAAAATTAAAAGTCTTGTCCATAACTTGTTGCAACCAACTTAGAATATTCCAACGTACAAAGTACGGTATAACATCCTTTCTCTCTCTTTAGAACATTCGTCCTCGAATGTTCAACTAGTCGTATGGGGTCTTAAGGATCTCGATTTAAATTTTTCCTTCTTGTAATTCTCTTTACTTAACTTGCGACATTCTAGGCACATTATCTCATGTCGTCTCTTAATCTTTAACTCAAACCCTTCCTTATTCGTTCCATAACTTGTTTTTTCCGTTTCACACTTGCCCTTATATTCTAACCACATAAATCACATCATAGCTTTGGCCACTTTCTCACTGAGCTTTACTTATTTTCACAACAATCTTCATTATATTCACATTGACCCGTTCGTATTCGATCTCATAGTGTAACACTTCCGAACCTTTTACCCTTTCTGATCAACTTTATCCTTAATATCTCACAAGCTGTCTTATCAATACATTCATATACATCACAATTCCTTCATCTGTACTCTTGTCTTAATCTCACTATTACCATTGGCACGATCTTTCAAGTCTTATTACAAACCCATATCTCGTTCTCTTATTTCGGAAAAATTTCGCAGTTTCCTCTATATTTCTTACTATCTCAAACCTGTACACAGGAAATACCAACAATGCCTCACAGGGCCATAATACATATATACATATCATATCATATCGCCGCCACATAGGGCTCCCAATATCATCAATAGTACGCAATTGATAAACATACCTCGTATGCCCAACTCAAACGGCACCTGTTACACTTTCTTGTTTACTTTCCCCCTTTAGTCTTCAACTTGTATTTCAATCGCAACTTCAATATCTTTCCCAACATATCTCTTTCATACCTTTGCTTACCTGTGTGCTTAGTAACTTCCAATACCGTCAGTCACTTCCTTCTGTCGATGCTATTCTTCTGCTGAAATAAAAAATCAGGGTAAGGAATCTCATTCCCTATGACTTGGCTCTATGGCACGACCTTAGATGTGAAAGAAGAGTAACCATCCTAAATGCCTGGTACCCTCCTGTTTATAAATGTGGCGCGCATCACACCATAAACAAGACTCTACGGGACACGACTTTGCGTACAACCCTAGGCCGAATCGCTCGATACCAATTTGTCACACCCTTAATCCGATAGCGTGATGGGCACCCGACCCTTACCTAGGCCGAGCGAACCCGTTGCAATTTCGTAATACACATAATCATACTGGGCCCGCGGAACGTGTCAAAATGAAGAAGGAAAATTTTAAAAAAAAACATCATACTTTTCATCTCTTTCAAATCAACTAAAATCTGTAGTCATAGCGAATCTGTAACATAATGCGTACTGATATATCGGCTTACATAGCCGATTATAAAACAAATCTGCAGCATAATGCATAATAATACATCACCTTACGTGTACCGCTACAAACCGACGTATCACACACACGACACCGTCGCAAAGTCTCTACCAACATCTCGCATACCATACAAGCGCACTCGTACTCGAAAGACTCCGAAGGAAATGGAGCTCGCCAATCCAGCTGGAACGTCCTCCGCTAACGTCATCTACTCATCTGTGGGTACCTGCGCGGCATGAAACGCAGCCCCCGAAGAAAGGGGCCGCATGCATAATGTACCGAGTATGCAAAGCAGGAAATACAAAAAACGGAGTCATAATCGAAGTAAAGTGCACCGAACGCGAGCACAATAAGCCGAATACCAAGGTACTTACATCTGACCTCCAAATCATACATAAGCGGTACAGAAGACAAATAGCATAATCAGAATGTCAAAATGCTTCACTTTCTTTTGAAAAACATCTCTGCCTCGTATATACGGAAAATCAAACATACCACATGAGCTGACATTAACCGATTGCCGAGGAACGTACGGCCCGATCCATATATGTCACACCCCGATCTTACTAGGGTGTGATGGGCACCCGACCCCATATTCGGAGCCGAGCGAACCCTCGGACTCTTATTACACACATATTCTCTTTGGATTCTTAAATCAAATGAAAGCAAAATACATAGTAAAATTTTCAAAATCCTTTCGTCGTTTCTCAAATTAAACACAAATCAGTAAACATAAGGGCTCTGTAACATAATGTATAATAAAAACACATCAACTAGTGGAACCCTTTTTAAAGCTGACGCTCTAGACCCACGACTCTGTCTGCAAAGTCTCTAACTTCGAACAACCGCACAAAGACATATAATCCGACTCGCAAAGACTCCCGAATACAAATGAGTCTACCAACTCCGCCGGAACGTCTTCTCGCAATAGCTCTTACTTGTCCGAGTGTACCGCGCGCATGAAACGCAGCCGCCCATAAAGGGGCGCGCACGAGTAATGTACTGAGTATGTAAGGCATGAGTAATATCACGAAATCATAATAGAGAACATAAAACACAACATAGGAGAGTGATATAACCTGTAACTCTGTTTGTCTACCGTGATAGGTGTTGTGCAAGTTAACTTTACCTTTGAGTACTATATAGATACCGCAAGTAAACCGCCCGACCGTGTAGGTGCGGTGTATAACGCCCGACCATATAGGTGCGGTGGACTACCGCCCGACCATATAACGGTAACGCTTTCGAATGCACCATGGAATAAAGGAGTAATCTGTCATCTGAGTGCCCCTTGGGGCGGATGCCATGCATGCTAGCTTTTTAAAAAAACATGTTAATATCTGTAAGTAAACTGCCCGACCACGTAGGATCGGTGTATAACTGCCCGTCCATATAGGAACGGTGTATAAGCCCGCGTCCAGGCCTCCCGCGTCCGGGGTATAATCTGCCCACTGCAGTGGTGTGTCTGCCCGGCCGCCCGTCGGATGGCACGGTGTCATAAAATAAATCATATGTAAATATAAAGCATGCATGAGAGCCCAAGTGAAAACTGCAACTCTATCGGAGTGACGTAAGGTCGGTAACCTCCGATTACATTATGAATAATCAGATCGCCCGCCTCACCTTGAAGGAACAATTATAAGGCGAGACTATCAATCAAGGATAACATCACGGGAAAACATAAAACAAAATGGTCATGACATATTATTTCATATACTTTGAAACCTTTAAAATAGTCATTATCCAAAAATTAGCTTAACATTTCATATCGTCGTATTCATGGTACGAACATATCCTTGGCATATTCGTCCTAGTCATTTTCTCATATCTAGCATCATCATTGTCATCATAAAATCATAGTCGTTGTTTTGGTCATAAAAACTTTCAAAAATCGTAAAACTTGATTTTGGAGAAAAATGGATGTTTTGGAAAACATTCATAAACTTTTAGGAAGGAAAATCATGCTTTGAAATCATAACTTCTAACTTTTGAAAATAAGGACGTTATGGGAGCATTCATAAAATCGCAACGTATGATTCATGCCATAGAAGGAGAAGGGACGAGCCTTAACATACCTGTCTCACGACCAACTAGCTACGCTTAATTGTCCAAGCTCGCTACCGCTATTCTACATTCAAGAAAATTGATGCAACCATTAGATTCATTACTAAGCACACTTGTCTTGATTTTTCAAATAAATTCACTTATGGTCTCAGAAATTTCGGCAGCATCTCCCCCCGTAAATACACCATCCCCGAGAATCTAACTCGGCCAATTTCAATCAACCACAATCCGGGAATTCAACCCGGCCAAACCAACAACAATACCAACACTTATTCTAGCAACACTTCAATATTCCATTCAATCTTGTTCAATTCAATTCAATTCATATAATCCTTCGACAATTTAATCAACGTACTACCTTATCCGAAACCTTCAAATTCAACACCAACCATACATTTCATTATCATTCATATACGTTAACTTCAACAACACCCTTCATTCTACATCACATAATCCATAATGACAACAACTAAAACGTCAAATAACATCAATTTACCATAACTTACCAAAACACCTATTATTCAGCCACAACCACTCCTTACATATTTTCATGCATTTTTCATCCATCTTTACACATTACAATAATGACATAACATGCTATATAAAATTTATTCATTCTTCTATGCACACAACACATACATACGACCAAACTTGGCATGCACACTTCCACATATTTTCATTCATTTCTTTGGCATTACCATAACAACTAGATTACTAATTAAAATTAATTCCTCACTTCTACACACACTACTATATTCGGCCACCCTACTACATCCATATTTTTCCACGAATTTCATCCACTTTCACAAGCTACAACATACATAATCATCCATAACATATACGAAAAGGATTAAACCTTACCTTTTTTTTTTCCTTGATTCTTCACTTAACTAGAACTTGTAACTTGTATGAATATGTGTCTTTCTTGCTCCAACAACTACACCACCTTGCTAGGGACCTTCCATTTGCTCTAAATGCAAGAAGAAAATGATTTTTTTTTCTCCATCAACTTTCCATGGCTCATTTTTAAGAGCCATGGCCGAAACCCCTATGCTCTCTTCTTTCTCATTTTTTTTTCTCTTTCTTTCTCCCTAATTGTCTTGAATTAAAAGATGACTTATCATATATATATATATAGAGCTACAAGCATGTGAGGGGCACATGCCCTTCTCTCCATATTTTTCTAGAAATTTCATTCTTTTTCCTTGAATTTTTCTTTGAATTGGTCAAAGAAGACTAATTGTCTTCTTAGGCAAACTTTAGTCCATATGTTTCCATCACATGGCCAATATGTCCTTTTTGGAACCTTCATGAACCTTGTGTGAAATTACCGTTTTGCCCCTCGACTTTCCTCAATATTACCATTTTTCCCCTAGCCTTCCACATTATTTTCATCGGCCATTTTGCAAATTTCTCTTTTACCCTTGGCCTCTCCCAACATTTCCATACTACCAATGTTCATAAATAATATTCATAACCAACTTGTACATTAAAATAATTTTGGAAATAATCTTGCCTTTAACTTCTCGCAATTATCCCGAATTATCCGAACGTACGAAATACGGCTATAACATCCTCCTCCTTTAGAACATTCGTCCTCGAATGTTCAATTGATCTTATAGAGTGTCATAATACTTTGGGAGGGTCCCTTTTCCAATCGTTTCTCTCTTTATACCCATTTCTTATCCCTTATTTTATTTCTTTTACCATCGAACTCCTTGGGCTTTACACGAGTCTTCATTCCATGCCATAAGTTTCCTGATCCGCTACATCAACTCGTTCCTCCTTCCTTCATGTATTCACCCTATAGGCCGATATGCTTTAACCTCTGGCTCCGTGCTAATGAGTTCCCTTCATTTTGACTTGAAGCCCATAATACATCCTCCCCCCCTTGGGGTTCCTTATATGACAACAAATTCTTTTATGAAGCCTTCGTCTATACCTTATTCCTCTCTCTCTTTCCACCTCGCACATAATATATCGAAATTTCTTATCCCACGTTTTTCTTTTTGTTTTCTCGCCTATGTCATCATTTTGTCCCCTTTTCCATACTCTTTCGTCCACTATTCGTCCTCTCCCTTGTTTGACTCACTTGCTCGAAATTTTCCTTAACTATACCTTCACGTTGCAAACTCGCGCGTCCATGCCGTCTTGCCCTTAGCACAGAATCCTTACAATTTTTACTCTCTTCATCCTTATTTATCGGGTTGCTATAACCGAGCGGTCTCCTATGCACGTTCCCTCTATTTATTCTCGTTTCCACTAAGATCCAATCCTTCGTACTTCACATGAATTCTTATTCCACACCTTCAACTTCCACTCGACAATGTCGACCCATTACCTTTATATACCTTTCAATACCGAAGTCTTATAACACCGCCACCAACCGTTAGATCCCGCATTTCGTACGTCGGGTTATTCCGAGGCAATGGCGGAAAGTTTAAGGCAAGGTCATTTTCGGTTTCGTTGTAATGCGAAAGTCGTTGGAAAATATTATTAGTGTGGAAATATTGAGAAAGACTGAGGGCAAAAAGGGAAAATTTGCAAATGGCATTATGGTAATTTTGTGGAAAGACGAGGGACAAAATGGTAATTTTACAAAACTCTAGAAAAATTCAAGAAAGGAGAAATGAAGAAAATTCTAGAAAAAGAAAAGAAGGGAAAAAGAAAGGAAAATTCTAGAGAGGGGCATGTGCCCCTCACATGCTTGCTATATATATATATAATAGTAGTCATCTTTTAATTAAGAAGAGGGAAGAGAAAGAAAGAAAGAAGGAAAAGAGTGAAACAAAAAAAAAAAAAAGAGGTGGCGGATTGAGGGGTCCGGCGAACCAGCCCCATGAAGGTGGCCATGGAGAATGATTCCTTCATGCTTTTATACTAATTAGAAGGTCCTCTTCGACGTGGAGTGATTGTTGGAAGGAGAAAATTATTCGTTTTGCAAAAAGAGCAAGCTAGCCGTGTGGGAAAAGCCAAGCAAAGGTAAGGTCCAATCTCATTTTTCATGTGTTGTGCATGATTTGTATATGTTGTGAGATGTAGGAATGAAAGAAGTTTATGAAAATATGGTGTTGTGTGTGAAG